>NC_088910.1:61950530-62250530 GCF_963576675.1 Euphorbia lathyris | reverse complement strand
ATGCATCCAAGTATTACCTAAAGCGATACCACATTATAAGAGAAATTATGGCAAGAGGAGATGTGAGAATAGAAAGAGTACCTACAGAGGACAACATTGCAGATCCGTTGACAAAGCCCTTAACCCAGAAAGTACATGATCGTCATCTAACTTCTACTGGGATAAGTTATAGAAACAATTGGCTTTAGTCCAAGTGGGAGTATGTTGGGGTTTAGTGTCCTATAAGACAATTGTTCTAGGATACAAACTTAATGTAAATGAAGTGTTCTTTATATCATTTGTTTTAATGAGATATATGTTTTATGACTATATAAAGGCAATCCCTTTTAAGCACTAAATAAAGTCTAATAAAAGGAAATATGTAAGTTTGTTTAAAGTGATTATAAAATGTTCATACAAGCATAAAGTGAGACGAAACTTTGTAATAAACTAATAAACTTAAAACCACCCCAAGTCAAGTAATATGTTTAGGATTGACATATCACTATTGAGACTTGCATGTAACAATGTCTTCTGTCCGACGGAAAGCTGATCTCACAAGCTTCATATATATAGATATCTGGACAGTTACATGGATCCAATGAAAAGTAGTTCATTAGGATTGGGGACCCGACTTGAGATAACAGGATGGGTAGATTCATCCTTATCACCTGTTCATCTCATTAGTATTAATAGGTATAAATAATCCTCAGACTCAAAGGAATGTTAATTGGTCATTCTGGATTACTGAATGTGACGCTTTGATCCTGTTGTAACACGATCCTTAACAGAGATGACTCTGGGGTGTGAACAGCAGAGGTTGGGTACCATAGGAAGTGATTGCGGGATCGTTATACATTGGATTGAGCATTTATCACTCCCGATAAATGGGAGATATGTCCATGGATCGCTTGTGGAAGTCTTAACTCTAAATCCTTGCAAGGTGATAGCTTAAGATTGAAATACGGATTTCTCTTAACATATCTAATTGGAGTTGACTCGGCCTAGACAAGTAAAACGAACGTCTCGCTATATGTGACTTGACATTATCCATAGTCATAAGATTCAGTTCAAGGACGTAAAGGATCGAATTATACCGTAACTAATACGGAAAGGTCAACGACAAAATCAACATGTCTTCTTATAGCTCTAGGGGAATGATTACGGACTTGCTAATCACATACTTTGTACATCATTCCGTTATGCAAAGATTAAATATAATTCTTTGAAAATTAATTTAATAAGTTGCATACGGCTAGTAGCAATAAGAACCTAATGGGTCACACATAAGACTTGGAACCCAAAAGAGAGACATATGCTAATTAATTGACGGAAGCCCAATTGAGCCCAATAAGGCCCAATTACTCAAGGGGGGCGATTTTATGTATGATGATACATAAATAATTAGTTTGATTTTATTAATCCTAATTAGATTAGGATTATGAATTAAATTAATAAAAGGATAAATAAGTTAGGAGTTTTAATTAGATTATATTACTCCTATTATTATCCAATAAGGTTATTATTATTATCTTTTATATTTAGATATATTAATAGATAATAATTAAGAATTCTATTCCGAATTGAATTCTTATTCAATAAACCTAATTCTATCTAACTAAGGATTAGATACAAGAAAGATTATAAATACCCCCCTATGTAGATTTTCGAAATCTAGCC
The DNA here is from genome assembly GCF_963576675.1 of Euphorbia lathyris. NCBI lineage: Eukaryota > Viridiplantae > Streptophyta > Magnoliopsida > Malpighiales > Euphorbiaceae > Euphorbia > Euphorbia lathyris. Next base: position 62,248,871 of record NC_088910.1, on the reverse strand, counting down.
CTAGTATTCAAGAGAGAGAATTTCGAATTCCTACCCTAAAGCAAGAAAGAGAATTTCGAGGACGAGATTTTCCACCGCTTCCTTCCGTTCAATTGATTTTCATCTCTTTCTCTTTATCCTTGATCTTGTGTTGATTAATTAGAGACAGTGTACTTTGGTTGTTTTAAACGGTTGATTCTAACTTGATCTTCTATTGTTTTGTTTTGTGCTCGGGAACTCGAAGTAAGAGTTGTGGGCACTTCATTTGCAACGGTAGATAGAACTTCTGAAAGGTATTTCTTTTATCCATCTTTATATGAAATAACGATTAACGGATCTTGGGGTTAATGGAAATAGGTTAAAATTTTTATATTTCCGCTGCTATATGTTAGCCTATTTTCCTTCATTGTCAGTGCATGCGGACATGATGTCATCGGACTTGCCGCGGGCGATGGCCCGGGTTGCCAGGGTCCCTGGAGAGTCATTTCGGATGGATGGTGTATCTAAGATGAATCTGGGGATAGAGACTTTGTCGGCGCTTGGTGTGGTAAGTTCTCCTTAATATGTTGTGATTCATTTAAAGATCAGAGTCCCATTGTGTTGTTTTGTTCGCAGGCCACCGCGAATGCTAATATGGTGTTCGACATGTGTGTTAATGATGAGAAAGTGTTCCGGGAGATGGAGCAGGGTCTGTGAGGTGCTGTGGTCGAGCTAGAGGCGGCGAATGTGAAGTTGGCTAGTGCTGGCGAGTTACTGGAGCGTCATAAAGCCAAGATTGCCAGTTTGTCCGATCAACTGACGGAGGAAAAGAAGAAAAATTCCGAGCTGCTGCAGGCATTGTCACGTGATGCCGAAGAGCTGCGTTGTCGTAAGTTGCTGTTGAAGGCGGCAATGCTCTGGACTCATCGCGTCAAAGAGAATTTACTAGACAAGATCCATCAGATTGCCTTACTGGCCGAGGAGAAGATGAGCATGCAGACGGAGAACGAGATACTTCGTCGGGACCTCGAGGTAGCTCGGAAAGAGGCTGCTGACCTTCGTGCTTTCGTGAGGCAGCGCAAAGAGAAACTTGTTAAGATGGACCGAATGATGCTAATCACTGCTGCTCATACTGCCGGGTATGTTATCCCTCCAGAGGTTGTATTTTCTCCGGATGTTTTCGACAAAGAGGCCCAGGCGAAAGCTGTCGAATTTTGTGGGCACTTTAAGAAGAAGAAGTAGGCGAAGATAGCTTATCCTTTATTTGTTTTCTTTTGTAATGATGTATTCGTACTTTTCGGATTTTGGAAGATCTTTTCAGACTGGTTCTCTGAATTCTATCATTATATTTCTGCAATTGATCTGATGTTTACTTTCACTGAACTGTCTTTCACGTCCCGTCTTTCTGGGCTATAAATAGGAGCCGATTTTGTGTTTATTTTAGGTTGCTTTTTTTTGCTAGAATTTTTTCTTGGTCGCTCTTTGACCTGTTCTTCTTTTGTAATGTCTCTTCGGGATATTGTCGATCCTGCCAGAGTGCTTGACGTGCAAAAGGCGATATCAGTGATGCCACATCCGTATGTGTACTATCCGTCGACTGGGGATCATGATGGGGAGCGCAAAGCCCGGTATGCCTCCCCGGTGTGGATGAAATGAGGTCCTAACTCGCAAAAAAAGAAATACAGAGAGTGAGAGTTCTACTCCGTATACTGGGTCGGTGACGGATTCCTGCGAAGTGGCGGTTAGTGCGTTCGCTTCGACCGAGAAAAATATTTGGTCGCAAGATGGTATTGGCTTTCTCAACCCTGATGAGACGGTCGCGCCTATGTTGAACCCGCACCCTTCGTGGATTAAGAGGCTTCTTGCCGATGAACTGGAAAGGGTGACAAATCTTCCTCCCGAATCTGAGTACCGACGAGTGGGACGCCATGCTTCGCCGTCTCGCCCATATGGCGTGATGTTTGTTGACCCTCTGAAGCCTCGTAGCATGGTTTTCCTTGAGTTTTCCAGGTAGGGTTATCTCGGGCCTGTCCCGGCGAACCCAAATCATCGCGTGACTCATGTTGGCAAGGCGTGCTTGTATCATAGGCAAAATGGGCGTAATACTGATGAGTGTGTGGATTGGCGAGCAGTGCATCAAGATTTGATGGATGATGAGGCTATCCCTAACCCTGACTGTGCCAATGTGTTGCCTTAGTGGATGTTGGTTTTGTAGTCGTACCATGTTTGCGAGTGGTTTTTTTATTTATGCTTTTAGATTTCTGTACTGGATATGTGCTTTTGATGTATGTGTAATGTATGAATTTTTATCGATGAACTTTGTGACACTTTTCCCAGCTTCGAAATTTGTATTCTTGTTAATGGGTTATAACATCGAGTCGTTTTTTAGGCGTTCGAGCTGCTCGAGAAGCCTTTGAATAACATCTAGTGTTATTGAGCGAGGACCTCATCGGGTAGCTCGTGTTTTGGTCAATCGGTAACAATATGGGGTTGTTTAGGCGATTGCTAAGAGGCGTTCGAGATGCTCAAGAAGCCTTTGAATAACATCTAGTGTGATTGAGCGAGGATCTCATCGGGTAGCTCGCGTTTTGGTCAATCGGTAACAACATGGGATTGTTTAGGTGATTGCTAAGAGGCGTTCGAGATGCTCGAGAAGCCTTTGAATAACGTCTGCTTTTGTTAGGCGAGGACCGTATCATGTAGCTCGTGCTTTGGTCAATCAGTAACAACATGGGGTTGTTTAAGCGATTGCTAAGAGGCGTTTGAGATGCTTGAGAAGCCTTTGAATATCGTCTGATTTTAAGCGACTACCGTATCGGGTAGCTCGCATTTTGGTCAATCGGTAACAACATAGGGTTGTTTAAGCGATTGCTAAGAGGCGTTTGAGATGCTCAAGAAGCCTTTGAATAATGTCTGATTTTGTTAAATAAACATTTGATTTGATTCGTCATTGATAGGTTACATGAGCTATTGATAATACTTTTTCAATGTCTGGATGTTCCAACTATTGTCGAAAACCAGCCCGTCTAAGGAGGCGATTCTGTAGGCCCCGTTGTGTAGGACCGTGTCAATCTTGTAGGGTCCTTTCCACATCTGTCCTGGCTTTCCTTTGGCGAGTGGGGATTGAGCGGCGGTCGCATCTCGGAGCACAAGGTCCTCTACTTGGAACGTGCGGGGTCGCACTCGTTTGTTGTGATATCGTGCCAAGTTTTGCTTATGGGCTGTGATGTGGAGCAGGGCATTCAGGCGTTGCTCCTCGAGTCGCTCGCCGGCCTCAGTAAGTTCCTCATCATTACTGGCCTTCTCGTAAGTTATTTGGCGAGGAGATCGAAGGATGACTTCGGAGGGTGCCATTGCTTCCGCTCCATAGGTTAGGAAGAAAGGAGTTCACCCCGTGCCAGAGTGCGGGGTTGTGCGATATGACCATAACACCATTGGGATGTGGTCGGGCCATACTTTCCCTTTATCAAAAAGGCGTGCTTTTATTCCTCCCAAAATCGTTCAGTTGCTGACTTCAGTGAGTCCGTTACTCTGAGGGTGTGCAACCGATGTGTAGCGCTCCCCTGATGCCCCATTCGGAGAAGAAGTCATGGAACTGAACGCAGTCAAACTGTCATCCGTTATCTGTGATCAAAGAATGAGGGACTCCGAAGTGGTATATTATTGTTCATTTGAGGAAGCTTATGACATTGTCGGCGGTTATCTTTGCGATGGCTTCTGCCTCAATCCATTTTGTGAAGTAGTCGACAGCGACTACAACGAAACACTTCTATGCTAAGGCTAGCGGAAAAGGGCCGAGCAGATCAACCCTCCATACGGTGAAAGACCAGGGTGTGATGATGCCCTTGAGTGGAGACGTCGGCGCATGATGGGTATTCGCATGCATCTGACATGCCTGGCATTTGCACACTATTCAGACCGCATCTGAGTCCATGGTCTGCCAGTAAAGTCCCTGAAGCCAGACCTTTTTCGCAATGGATCGAGCACCCTGATGTGAGCTGCAAACTCCCTGGTGTATTTATTTTAGACAGTGATCTCCTTCTTCCTCGGATATGCAACGCAACCAAGGCTGGCTGGATGACTTCCGATATAGGATGCCTTCATACATCGCGTACCGCCAGGATCGCCGAACCGCGAGGGATGCTTGAGTCCTACCTTTCGGCAGGGCTCCATCCTCTAGATATCTGATTATATGACTCCTTTATTCGTTTGTTGCTACGTCGGTTATGTCGATATGTAAGGAACATTGTGTGCTAATTGCCGGGGCAGCGGCGGTTTCTATAAGGATATGCGGATCACTGGACTATTCTCCCACTGCGAGGGCGGCGATGCCGTCTGCCTCTTCGTTTTCTTCTCGCGGAACGAGCTTTAGGGTGAATGTAACTCCCTTGCTTTTGAGATCCTCGACCAGGGACTTGGCAAGCTCCAAGTATCGACACATGGTTGGGTCCTTTGCTTTGGAAGTACCACTGATGTGGCTGACGACGAGCTTGGAGTCTGAGTACATTGTCAGGTGCCCTATTACCATTGTCTTGGCTAGCCGGAGGGCCACGATCAGGGCCTCATACTCTGCTTGGTTGTTTGTGGTTGGAAAATCAAGTCGGATGGTGTATCGTAGGCGAAGGTCAGTAGGTCCCTGAATGGCGATGCCCGCGCCTGCCCGTCCCGGGCCATAAGACCCATCCACACTCATAGTCCACTGGTCGCTGTTATGAGCTTTATCCAGGGAGAGGTCACCGGTTGATGACCTGGTGAACTTGACGAGGAAATCTGAAAGCACTTGAGCTTTGATCATGGTGCGGGCCTCAAAGCGTACATCAAACTACGATAGTCGGACCGACCAGTTGGTAATGCGACCGGAAACCTTGGGCTTCTGGACTGCCTTCTTGAGAGGGTAATTGGTCTTGACGACAACCGTATGTGCTTGGAAATACAGCCGTAGGCGTTCGGATGCTTGTGTGATGGCGAACAAAGCCTTTTCAACCTCAGAGTACCGGATTTCTGCTCCCTTGAGCACCTTGCTTAAGAAATATATTGGATAGAGCTCAGTACCCTCGACTTGAGTGAGAACCACTGCCACGGTTTCGTTGGCTATGGTGAAGTATAGCTGGATGTCTCGGCCCTGTTTTGGTATTGACAGCAGGGGTGGGGTGGCGAGGAAGGTTTTAATGGCGTTGAATGCCGCCTGATATTCTGTAGACCATTTGAAGGGATGCTCCTTTTTTATTGCTCTATAAAAAGGGAGGCAACGTTGTGCCGAGCAGGAGATAAACCGCCCTAAGGCGATGATCCTCCTATTAAGTCTCTGAACGCCCTGTAGATTGTGTGGTGCTTTCATTTCTAAGATTGCCTCGATCTTCACGGGATTAGGTTCAATACCCTTCTCCGAAACTACGCAACCGATGAACTTGCCCGAACGAATTCTGAGGAAGCACTTTTCCGGGTTGAGTTTGAGGTTGTAATTTCGAAAAATCTTGAACACCTCTACCAAGTCCCGTGGGTGATCGCTTTCCTCCGTGCTTAAGACGACCATGTCGTCAATGTATACTTGTACCGTCTTGCTAATGAGGTGAGAAAACATCTTGTCTATCAGCCACTGATAGGTGGCTCCTGCGTTCTTTAGACCGAAAGGCATTACGTTATAACAATATGTGCCCTCATGTGTTATGAAGGAGGTTTTTTCAGCATCGGTTGGGTCCAGGGGTATTTGCTGGAAACCGGCTATGGCATCAAACTGGGATAGGATTTTGTGTCATGCTGTTTGGTCGAGAAGATGATCTATGTTAGACAGCGGGTAAGAATATTTGGGACATGCTTTATTAACATCGATAAAGTCTACACACATGCGGTACTTTCTGCTGGCTTTATTTACAAGTACAACATTAGAAAGCCAATCCGGATAGTGAACTTCGCGAATAAATTTTACAGCCAAAAGCTTCTCGATCTCTGCCTTGACAGCTGCCTACTTGTCCCTTGCTTGTACCTGCTTCTTCTGTTTCAGAGGCACGACAGAAGGATCGATATTCAACTTGTGAGTTACCTGCTCAGGTGAAGTGCCAGTGATGTCTTCGGTGCACCAAGCGAACACGTCTGAGTGTTCAGTGAGGACGACCTTTATCTCATCGACCAGCTGGGGTTGCAGCTTAGTCCCGATCTTTAGTGTCTTGCTCTCCCCAATCGGGCAGTCTGCGACCGGCTCAATCGGAGTGGAATTGAACCCCTTTATGATACGGATTAATTTCGGACGTGTTAGTTTTAATCGTAAACTAACAAAGATGTTATTCTCTAGATAAACTAGAAGGAGTGAATCCCAAGTTTCATGGACTAAATCCATAGGAATATGAAATCCCCCATTGTTGAAGGTGACAACCTTAACAAGCTTCTTGAAGAAGTTTAATATTTGATTGATAAAAAGTTCAACAATTACAATGAAAGAGATGAATTTTATATCATCTAAAACCTAAATGCTAAATTACATAAAAGGGTAAAGAGCATAGCTAATCAAAATAATAATATAGGGGTAAATTGGGTTAAATAATAAGGGATGACATGGGTGTAAATATAGGAGTGCTAGAGTTGTAATTAGGGGGTGGCAAAAGTGTGAATAAGGAGTGGCAGGATTGTAAATAAGGAGGAACTGGAGTAAGGAACAAGTTCCTGAAAAGTGAAAGTACGCGGGACGTGCCCAAATCTACGCGGGGCGTGGATTGGCTGATGAGCCCCTCTCTGGATCAGTAGCCATTTTACGCAGGACGTGCCCAGATCTACGCGGGGCGTGGATTGGCTGTTGAGCTCTTCTCCGGATCAGTAGCCATTTTACGCGGGGCGTGCCCAGATCTACGCGGGGCGTGGATTGGCTGATGAACTCTCCTCCGGGTCACCTTCCTTCACACGGAGCGTACTTTTGTCCACGCGGAGCGTGTCTGATCTGCTGGTGTGTTGTGTGGCACTATTTTGGCCTCCTTACTCGCTTGTTGCTCGTGCTTGGGTCTTCCTCCAACTTCCCTCGTCCGGACCGATCCTAGGGAGAGATGCCCCCCATCATACACTCTCTGTTAAAAAAAGAACTTGACCCCAAGTTGCTTGCCACATATTGATGAGACGTGTTCGTTGTGAACGGACCCAAGCCCTCATATCAAACCAAGGTGTTGTTTGAGATGAATTCAAGGAGTCCACTCCAAATATTGCCGGACTCACCTTCTCCTCACGAGCTTTTCCCCATATCTCCACAAGTGCCTCACCCCGGACTTCATTTTACGTGGTACTTATCTCCCAATCTCCACCAACCTCGGATGCTCTACCAACATCGAATGGTATGTCTTGGCGAAGCTTATCAAACCACTTCCCCATAACTGCTTGGATGATCTTCCAACGTCCCTCATTTGGTTGCACGGACCACCCATGGATCCTCTTGATCTCCCCATCACGAGCTTGAGGAGTCAACACAATCTTCTTCCGCTCTTGGCCTACCTCAAATGGAAGGTCCCAGCGACATGTATCAACCCAATTAGGCTCAATCCCATACATGCGCTTCAAAACCCCAATATGGCTTTGAGCCGAATATGCCTGGACCTTTATATACCTCACGCCATCAACCAGGATTCTAGGCTCAACTCCCACTTGCTCATAGCCAAACTCAAATGACATGTCCCGGTGCCATATATCAACCCCAATTGGAGCGATCCTTTGAGTACTCTTCACAACCCAAACATGACTTTGAATTGAATATGCCCAGCCTTTGCTCTCACTCATTCCACTAACCCGGCTATCATGCTCACTCTTTCCTTGCCTATGGCCCACATCAAACGGAATATCCCGGCGACACTTGTCAACCCACTTCATAGTGAACTCAAGCCCACTTAGATTAGCTCCTTCCTCACCTTGGGTTAACAATCCCGGAACTTCAAGACTTTTCACGTTACTATCTTCACCGTTATTTCCCAAGTCTTGAATCCCTTCAATATTCTCAATATACCTCGGGCGGCTATCCCCATTCATCAAAGACTCCAATAAATTCACTCTCTTCACCACAAGATTAGTTCTCATTGACTCCTCATAAGGTGGATGCTTCCTCAACAAGCACAACATATACCCCCACACATACATGTCAATAAGGTATAAGGTAATGAGTTCCGAGTTTACCAAGTCTTCAGTTCCTTTCATCTTCTTTATACTCCCCGGGAAGCCATTCCCCTTCAATAAACAATCACCAAAGCCCACAACAAGATCACCCCTTAAGGGCCCATCATAGGGAGTATTCTCCCCCAACATAAAGCTCACACTCCTCATAACAAGATCCCCACTCATGGGTTCACCATAGGAAATGCTCTTCCTCAACATACACATCCAAGATTCCAACACAAATATCTCAACAAAGCACAAAAAAATAAGTTCAGATTTTACCCAATGAGTGACTCGATTCTTTTGCATGTGGCATGTGCTAGGCATCTCGGTGCTACCAATAGGCTTCCTAGAGCAACCTTCATCCTCCTTTCTAAAGCTCAACTCACCATACGTAGAGCTAGGTGCAATATCTCCCGGATCCCATGCTATGTTATGTGGTAGCTTCCTCAAAGGTGGAAGCCCTTTAGAAAGCTCTTTAGGTGGCTTGTTGAAAGACATGTGCTTGTCACCCTCGGACATCAGCTCAACTTCTTCACTTCCAACTTTGCTCTTTCCCTCCTCACTTGCATTCTCTCCCTTAGTTTTAGCTTTATTAAGAGAAAGGTTAGGTAAATCATCCACCAAACGCAAGTCATTGCGAACCGACATCTCTCCCGTGCTACCAAGGCATCCATTCTCACTCAACTTCCAAGTTGGATAAGCTCTCAAGGTGGTCTTCCTCCTCTCAACCTCATTCTTCTCTTTGGATTTGACTTCATTAGAGGAGTGGCTAGCTAATTCCTCCATGGAACCCAAGTCAAGATGGTTCAATGTCTCAACTATTCCACCAATGCACCCATTCACATTCAACTCCCGAGTTGGACAATCTTCCAAAACGGTCTCCATTCTCTTACTAGGAGAACTCTTCAAAGGTGTAAGGACATATCGGACTCCGCCTTTGTGTATGGTGTAGGTGTTGCTTCTTCCCGCATGTGAGGCATCACAATCAAATTGCCATGGCCTACCAAGTAGCACATCACAAGCACCCATCTCCACAACATCACACATAGCTTCGTCCCCATAAGCTCCAATAGTGAAAGGAACTTTACACTAATGAGTAACTTGAAGCTTCTCCACTTCGTTGACCCAACCAAGGCGGTAAGGTCTAGGATGTGGCTCGGGAACCAACCCAAACTTCCTCACGGCGGACCGACTAATGATATTTACTTGGCTTCCTCTGTCGATCACCATCTCACACTTCTTCCCAAGAACTAAGCATCGAGTTCTAAATAATTGATGACGTTGGCTAGGCTCCTCTTCACTGGGCATTGGCACCCTAGTCACCAAATACACATCATGCTCATTGCCATCATCATCAACTTCATAAGTGTCTTCACCTTGGCTCCACTCAACACCTCTCGCCTCATCCTCATTTTGGAACCGATTTTCTTCACCATCATAAGCATCTTCATTTCGGTCCCACTCTACATTTTCCGTCTCATAGTCATCTCGGAACCGACCTTTATCATACTCATAAGTGTCTTTGTTTCGGTTCCACCCAACATTGCCCGACTCATAGTCATCTCGGAACCGATCTTCATCATCATAAGCTTCTTCACTTCGGTTCCGCTCTACATTTCCCAACTCATCGTCATAATGGAATCTACCTCCATCATACTCATAGATATCTCCATGGTAGTTCCGTTCAACATCCTCCAACTCATCATCACAATAGAATCTACCTTCGTTATCTTTATAAGGAGCCCCGTGTCGATCCCACTCAACACGCCGATGCCCATTCTCATTATAGTAGACCCCATCTTCGTCTTCCTCATGAGTGGCCCCATATTGGTTCCACGCAATGCCTCGACGTTCATCCTCCCCATGGTAAACTCTACCATCTTCATCATAACCATATGCACTATGACAAAGTTCACCATCCTCACATATCTTATCTTCGGAAGCGTGCTCTCTCTCTTCAACCTCATCCTCGAATTCGCCTTCATAATAATCACATTCCTCATTTCTTACTAGCTCATTCTCGGATTGGTTCTCCTCTTCATCAATTTCCTCTTCTAACTCATCTTCTTCATGATCATGTTCAAATTCATTTCCCTCTTCATCCACGATCCGTCTCTTCCCACGACCTCTCGCTTCCTTCCACTTCTCTCTATAGTTCAAGTCGGCTAACCCATTTGAATAGCTACCCGACCCAAACGACATATTACACCTAACTATGGTTGAACCACCAACATCTCTCCCATCTCCATAGCCATCAATCTCCACACATAGGCTAACTTCATCATTCTCCTCAAAGAGATTAATAAGCCTAAAGTCACTCTCTCCTTCCTCAAGAATAATGCCTTCAATTTCCTCAAACTTACAAATAAGGTTATGCTTAAGAGGCATTTCATCAAACGCTTGGGGAGCATCACTTGCGACATGGGCTTTCCCAACATCCTCACCTACAAACACTCCTTCCTCCTCACCCATACATGAACTCGCATTCTCATTCACAATATCATTATCAAATAACACACAATGAGAATCTAAATCCATTTCAACACCACAAACATCCAATCTCTCCCTAGCAATAGGACTATCCATAACTTCAATGTGAGAATTTGAAAGTTTAGGATTTACCTCTGTTGAAACACCTTTCCACATAATTTTGATTTGACAAAATTGTTTAAGTATAAATTAGAATACATATTCTAATCACACTAAGTTTAAATGCGTTGATTTATTCTACTAATGTGTTTGTTCAATGTTGAGTATAAATGTTATAAGTCATAAGGATTCGAAGGCCCAAGCCCAATACGGAAGCCAAGGCCCAAGTCAAACAACTCAGTACACTCGGCCCGCGTATGTCAAGACGTTGTCGTTTTGGACAAAAACGCAACTCAGCAAACGGAAGGATCTAGAAGACCTTCAGGAACAACTTCACAATGAAGCTGCTGAGTAGTCTCGACAAAGCGTACAAGACAGCAGACCGGCAGAGGAAAACTTCCAGACAAAGTGTTTCTTCTTTTAGCAAAGTTCAGACGACACAGTATGCTGTCCAGTTGACTTTACCATAAAAGGAGAGACCATCTGCTGTGCTGACCGAGGACAGAAGATACACGATTGTGATTGGCCAAGAGCTCTGTGCAAGTCAGGATGACAACGACACATAGCCGTTTCCCTCCAACGGTTATTTCGAAATTCGAAATGACCGAATGGCCAGACATCTCTATAAATAGTGCCATCACAAGCTTCACTAAACACAGAACTTGATCAAGCCATTACGCTGTCCAAATCTCTACAAGTTCTGCAAACAAGAAGCAAAGCAAAATTCTTACACTACATTTTCATATCTGTGTAAAAGTCTAGAGTGGTTGTTTTTCAATCATCTAAGGTGTTCTAGCAATTGTTGTTTAGGACAAAAATCTTTATCATTTCTAGAAGTAGAAAGGAGAGGCTGAGTACTCGGTTTTAAGTACTCAGCGGAGAGATTAGGATTGAGTAGAAGTATAGAGGAAGGTACTCTTGTCATACTCAATTGCTGATATTGTAAAAGGTTTGAGGCTCTACATTTAAAGAGCTCAGTAGAGGATTTGAAATCTCGGAAGTGTTCCGGGGACAGGACGTAGGCTTAGAAGAAGCCGAACCTGGATAAATCTGCTGAGTGAAGTATTTCTAAACCTTAACTCCTTATTTACATTGCTTGCTTAAAACAAACTAAAACTGACCAAGTAAAAGAGGTCAAGCTGAGTTGTGCGCTACCAACGAGAAGGTTCAGGAATAGATTCTAAGTGCTATTTCCTGACTTAAGCAACGAAGCTGTCCTAGTCACTAGTTGACTAAGCCAGTGTCTTGCTGAGTGCTAAGCGCCGCTGTTAGATAAACTTTTCTTAAAGAAAAGAAACCTGCATAAATTATTTTAAAAAGGTAAAATAGTTCCTAACCCCCCCCCCCTTGGAACTATATTTGCAACCTTACAAGGGACCAACAAGTGGTATCAGAGCAGAAAAGCTCATTACTAAAGGTCTAACAACCTTGAGTTGATCCATACCATGGGCGAAAACAGCACTCGGTTTCTCCCTGGAAACCAGACAACTCAGATATTACCTGAGGGGCTGTCCATTACCAGGCCTCCCCTATTCTTCGGGTCAAACTATACCTTTTGGAAGAATAGGATGAAAAACTTCATTCAAGCTACAAACATGAGTGCCTAGCTATCTATAGTCCAAGGCCCGTTTGTACCTGTGAAAGTTGTTGCTGGCCAGTCAGTTGTTAAAGCTGAGGTTGAATGGACAGAGAATGATCTTAAGAAGCTTCAAAACCATGCTTCGGCTATCAATATGCTTCACTGTGCGCTCGATGCTGCAGAATATAACAAAATCTCAGGTTGTGAGTCGGCACAAGAGATTTGGAAAAAGCTGGAAGTCACCTACGAGGGAACAAACAAAGTAAAAGAATCCAAGGTGAATCAGCAGATGAGACTGTACGAGCTGTTCGAGATGAACAATGATGAGGGCATTTCAGACATGAACGCAAGGTTCACCAACATCATTAATGAGCTCAAGAGACTTGGGAAAATCTTCACTGAGGAAGAACAAGTCAAAAAGATACTCAGGAGTCTTCCAAAAGACTGGCAAGCAAAGAAGACAGCAGTTGAGGAAGCTCAGGATTTAACCACCTACAAATATGACGAACTCATCGGTTCATTGCTGACCCATGAGATATCAATGAAGAACTTTGAGGTGAAGGAAAAATCTGATGACAAGAAGCAGAAGTCACTTGTCATGAAGGCTGACTCCACTGACGGGAGTTCAACTGATGATGAGGAGATGGCTATGTTCACAAGAAAGATGAAGAGGCTGTTCAGGAAGAACGACAAATATTCCAAAAAGCCTTACAAAAAGTTTGATAAGTATAAGGCTGACTCAAGCGACAGCAAATACAGAAAGGACAGCTCAAAGCCCATTACATGCTTTGAGTGCCACCAAGATGGCCATATTAAGTCAAACTGCCCCACGCTGAGGAAAGACAAGAAAAGTGGGAAGAAGGCAATGGTGGCTACTTAGAGTGACAGTGATGAATCTTCATCAACAGAAACTGAGGCCACCGAGTCAGCGAAGATATGCTTTATGGCTGACGAACTTACTGAGCCATGCATTTCTGAGCATGCTGACCAATCTGATGAGTCAGATAATGAGGAGCAATCTAATGAGGTAATCTCACTCTCTCAACTCAGAAATGAAATGGGTAACACCCTGAGTGATCTCTATACACTTGTTAAAAAGTGTAATAGGAAGATTAAAGCACTCAGCCGGCGTTGTGATGAAGTAGAAGAGGTCAAACTGAGTGACCTCAGATACCTTCTTCAAGACAACTCAGTTTTGCATGAAAATATGAAAATCATTCATGAGTCTGTCTCTGAAGTCCAGTCAGTTTCAAAGAAACTGAGGAAGGATGTCACAACCATTCAGAACCAATTAAAGGTTCCAAACAAAAACAATTTTCCGCTGAGAACTCAGTATCAAGGTACACAGTACCAAGGTACTCAGCAGAGAAGAAATCCCCAGCGAAAAGTCCAATGTGATTTTTGTGGGAAGTTAGGACACACTACTAAAGTGTGCTGGCACGCTCAGCACTGGGGTGCTGACAAGTCAGTAAAAAATCCTAAACAGAAGGTCAGTTGTGACTTCTGTGGAAAGAATGGCCATACTGTCCATGTATGTTGCCATAAAATAAAATATGATGCTTTACCTGTTGAACCTAACAAGTCAGGACCCAAAAAGAATTGGGTACCTAAAGGAAACTGATTACAATGCAGGTAAGCCTGAGATGTGCCGAGAAGTCAAAAATGTGGTATATTGACAGTGCATGCTCAAGGCATATGACGGGTGATGAAACTCAATTCATCACGTTCGAACGTAAACGAGGAGGAAGCGTAAGTTTTGGAGACAACAAAAAGGGTAAAATAGTAGGATCAGGCACCGTTGGAGGTAATCCCACTATTGAATCTGTCTCCCTAGTCAGCGGACTCAAATATAACTTACTCAGCGTAGCTCAGCTATGTGATAATGGAAGAAAAGTTATATTTGACGAAACTGGATGTAAAATATATGAGGGAAAATCAAATGAGTTAATTTTAACTGCCCCTCGGATAGACAATGTCTTTATGCTAAACCTCGAAAAGAAGTTTTCAAAAACTGTATGCTTAGTCACAAAGGAAGAAAATTCCTGGCTATGGCACAGGAGACTTGGTCATGTAAGCATGGACCTCCTGGCCAAATTAGCAAGAAAGCAATTGGTTGAGGGACTGCCTGAACTTAAATTTCAAAGAGATCAATTATGCCATGCCTGCCAAGCTGGAAAACAAACCAAGCAATCTTTTCAAAGTAAAAACATTGTCTCAACTAAACGTCCGTTAGAAATGCTACACTTGGATCTCTTTGGTCCAGTCCAGCCACTGAGTCTGGGTGGAAGAAGGTTTTTCTTGGTTGTTGTAGATGATTTCTCTCGGTACACATGGGTTATCCTGCTGACCAGTAAGGATGAGACTTTTGAGACATTTTCAAACTTGGTTAGAAAAATTGAAAATGAGAAAGACCTAAAATTAGCTCATATCCGTAGTGATAATGGTGGAGAATTCAAGAAACAAAAGTTTGTTGAATTCTGTGAAGCCAGCGGCATTGACCACAATTTCTCTGCTCCTCGAACGCCTCAGCAAAATGGGGTTGTTGAAAGGAAGAACAGAACTCTGGTTGAGATTGCTAGGACAATGCTGGATGAGCATAGGCTTCCAAAGTATTTTTGGGGAGAAGCTGTCAACACAGCATGCTATATTCTGAATAGGGCTTTAGTTAGACCTATACTTAAGAAAACCCCATATGAACTTTGGAAAGGACGAAAGCCCAACATTGGATACTTTCGTGCCTTTGGCTGTAGGTGTTTTATTTTAAATACCAAAGATAGCTTAGCCAAATTTGATTCAAAAGCTGATGAGGCTATCTTTCTAGGCTACTCAACAAACAGCAAAGCATACAGAGTTTTTAATAAGAGAACTCAAGTATTAGAAGAATCTATACATGTGCAATTCGATGAAACTAACCCTGCAGGAAGATACCAGCCGCTGACAGAAGATGAACCAAACTCAGCACCTGCTGATCAAGAACCAGCCACTGAGTCCTTCATAAAACGGCTGACCAAAAGTAAGAGTGAACCTAAAATTACTTTCACTGACCCATCTACTTCTACAGAGAATGTTGAAACACAGATAGATCAAGACACAAGTCTACCAAAGGAGATAAGAGTCCCAAGAGGGCATTCAGAAAATGCAATTCTTGACTCAGCTGGAAATACGCTGATGACAAGAAATCAACTAAGGAAATATCTCGGCAATGTAGCTTTTGTCTCAGTACTTGAGCCGAAGAACTTTGCCGAAGCTGAGGATGACGAATACTGGATGAATGCCATGCAAGAGGAACTCAATCAGTTCAGGAGGAATAATGTATGGGAGCTAGTGCCACATCCTAGAAGCCAAAAGACCATTGGAACAAGATGGGTCTTCAGGAACAAGCTAGATGAGCAAGGAAACGTAGTCAGAAACAAGGCAAGACTTGTAGCTCAGGGCTACAGTCAGCAAGAAGGTATAGACTACGGTGAGACCTTTGCCCCAGTGGCAAGGCTAGAAGCTATTAGGATTTTATGTGCATATGCATCTTACATGAACTTTAAACTGTTTCAAATGGATGTCAAAAGTGCCTTTCTTAATGGAGTAATAGACGAGGACGTCTATGTAAATCAGCCTCCAGGGTTTGAGGACCCTAAGTTCCCAAATCATGTTTACAAACTCAAAAAGGCTCTGTACGGACTCAAGCAAGCACCACGTGCTTGGTATGAGAGGCTGACCAACTTCTTACTGACTAGAGGTTACGTCAGGGGTCAAGCTGATACAACCTTATTCATTAAGAGAAAGGGTAAAGATACCCTGCTGGCACAAATATATGTGGATGATATTATATTTGGTGCTACTAATGAATCTATGTGCAAGGAATTTAGCAAACAAATGCAGACTGAATTCGAAATGTCAATGATGGGAGAACTCAACTTCTTCCTCGGACTTCAAATTAAGCAAGGAAAGAATGGCATATTCATAAGTCAAGCTAAATATGCTAAGGAGATATTGAAGAAATATGAACTAGAACATTGTAAGCCAATATCCACTCCTATGGGCACTGACACTGTCCTTTGTGCCGATGAAAATGGTAAGTCAGTAGACAGCAAGTTATACCGAGGTATGATTGGCTCTTTACTTTACTTAACAGCAAGTAGACCGGACATTCAGTTCTCAGTATGTTATTGTGCTAGATATCAAGCTAACCCTAAGGAATCCCATTACATAGCTGTAAAAAGGATCCTTAGATATTTGCAAAGCTCAGTAAATGCAGGTCTGTGGTATCCAAATACTCATGACTTTACACTCATCGGATACACTGACGCTGACTATGGACGAGACAAGCTGGAAAGAAAAAGCACCTCTGGAGGATGCCAATTCCTAGGAAGCTGTCTTGTATCTTGGTTCAGCAAGAAGCAGGCGTCAGTAGCCCTGTCCACAACTGAAGCTGAGTACATTGCTGCTGGAAGCTGTGTTGCTCAAGTCCTTTGGATTAAGCAACAGCTTGAAGATTATGGTGTTCAAACAAAGACAATTGAAGTCAAATGCGACAACAAGAGTGCAATTGACCTCTCAAAGAACCCAATCCAGCACAGCAGGATGAAGCATGTCAGCATAAGACATCATTTCATCAGAGATCATGTACTTAAGAAAGAAATTAAGCTGACTTATGTCCCAACGGACGAACAGCTGGCGAATATCTTCACGAAGCCACTGGCTCATGAGCAGTTCAGCATACTGAGAGAAGCAATTGGTATGTTTAATCCTCTTCAGTAAATTCCTGTGCTAAATGAATATTGAATGCTGAGTGAATTACATGCTGAATGATTTATTGTTTGCTGAGTATCTCTTGAAACTGACTGAATATACAATACTGAGTAAACTTGCACACTGAGTAAATTAGTTTAGAACTTGAACTTAAAATCATCCTTAAATAATGCACTGACCTCTCAGAATATCAAACGCTTGACATTCTAAATACTGAGTGATTAATCCGTTAGCATAAATTCCAAGCACGCGTATAACCTAGGATGACGTATTCGCCGTAATGTGTCATAAATGCCAGGATCCCTGTCGGTACATGATCCCAAGGCAACTGACATATGGATTTGGTTAAGATCCACACCGTTCAACTCGTCTATAAATCATGGGCAATTCCCCATCTTTTACTCCTTACGCTCAACAAATCTTTAAGGCTACGAAATCACCCAAATTTCTCTCTCTCAAATACCTCTATTCTCTCCATCTTAGAAGCATGACTAAGCTATCCTTCAACGTCTCCGGTGCCGGCCAAAATAAGTCCAGCTCCGATGAACCTTCACGAAACCCTTCCACCTCTAGCAAGGGTAAAACTGATCAAAACTCTGAAAAAGAGAAAGTTGTGAAAATACGAACCTACTCCAAAGTCTTCGAAAGTGTTCTCGAATGGAAAGTTGAGCCCTCCAGATGGGTTTCTGAGCACTTCGTCCAACATGAACAACCGTTTGCCGAATGGATTGCAAAGAACGAATGGACTGGGCTGTTCTCCGTCAGAGATGAAACGTATCCTGACCTGGTAAGGGAGTTTTACCACAATCTCATGGTTGCCAATGACTCCCCTGACTATCTAAGCACTAAAGTAAAAGGAAAGACGATCTTCATCAACCCTCTGTACTTGGGAAATCTCCTCCAACTTAAAACTGAGGGAGTGAGGCTGAGGAAGTCTGGAGATCAGGACAAGACCGACTACGTCCATACTTTCTGCAAACCTGAGGGTCACTCAGGCGAGATCTCAGCATCTTCAATGGGACAGCACCAAAAGATGGCTCACTACCTGCTGAGCTACTTCATTTACCCTAAGATAAACTGCACGACCTCAGCAACGAACTTTGAACAGTGCTTCATATGGCACATGCTGACGTACACCCCCATCAACATGCCCGTCTTCCTAGTTGCTGGGTTCCTACGCAGCACGGGTACAATGAGGTTGGGATCAATCATTACCAGGATCCTCATCGACCACAAGATTGACCTTGAAGGTGAGGAATCTTTCAGAGGAACCGAAATCACAGCGGCCTCGCTGAGGGCACTGAAATATGGGCAGCCTTTGAAGAAAGGAAAAGCTGCTGCTGCTGCTGGCCAAGCTGATCAGACTAAGGAGACTATAGCTGAGCCTAAGAAAGGGCAAAGAACTAAGGCCCCAGCTTCTCGCAAGAGAAAATCTGCTGAGACACCTAATGTTGTGTCTCCAGTAAAGAGGTAGAGGTCAGCTGGAAAGTCAGCTGAGAAGAGAAGCAGGCAAGATGAGCCTAACACTGAGGCAGCTGCTGAGCTCCTTCAGAAGAATTAGAAGTCTTCAACACTGGCCCCTCTCGACGTCATACCGACGGTTTTTATTGTACCGGGTGATTCTCACTTCACTCAATGTCAAGGCACTGATGCTGAGGGAACTGAGGTCCAGTTAGATGACCACTTCATCTCCCAAGTTGAGGAAGAACTTGATGGAGATAATACTGAGGAAGAAGAAGAAGATGATGAAACCAGCGGTCAGAATGACGCTGAGGAGTCTGAAGAATATGCCAGCGAAATTGAAGCTGAGGACGCTGACGCTGGGTTAGCAGGTGGTGCTGTGCAGACTGACACTGAGTTGGCTGCGGGAGTTGAACAAGTTGAAGAGCAAGCTGACCAGATTCAGACTGAGCAAAAGGAACCTGCTCATCATACCACTCCACCACGTAGAAGGCGAAAACTTGTTAAGGCCAGTAAGGTAATAGTCAGTGACCCTCCTGTGCAACCACCATCCATTCCTCAACTTGTCCTCTCCAAGACAACAAAGGATCCTTCTACCGTCCAATTAAAAATTTTCAAACGGCCCTCAACTTCCTCTACTACAACGCCGTTGGAAAAACAAGCCTCTGTTTCTTCTCAACAGGAACATGCCGAGCATAACACTTCAACCACTTCTACAAGTCAGGTTGAACCAAGCACTGCCCATGCTGTTTCCTCAAGCATAATGCTGACTCCTCATCCCTCTGCCGTCAGCACAGACAGTGTTCGGGTTATGACTTCCATCATCAACAACCTCTCTGCTGATCAATCAAACTTACCTCCAACTCAAGTGCAGATTGAGCCAAGTCATCCAGTCACTGACCAGGGTATTCCTTTCACCCCACTTTCTTCTGGTCATACTGATGTACATCGGGATACCACTGAGTCCGGCAAAAAGCTCCTTGACTCAGTGCAAGCACTCATCCACGATCTTCAACATTCCGCTTCGCCTGCTGCTGGATCTCCAATTCCTACCGCAACTCAGCTCTCTCAAGTCACTCTACTTCTCAACGAAGTCAAGGGACTCAAGGATTTGCTGAATGTCGTCCTGTCATTACAAGCCCAGCAAGCTAAGCAGGATTCTATTGCTAAGTTGGCAGAGATACAGCTGTCAACAATTCAACATCTGAACTCACTCCATCAGCAAGTTCAGAAGTTATCTGCTGTGAACACTAACTATGCCACTTCCTCAGAACTCAAGATGCTCTTTGCTCAGCTTCATACTGAGCAACTTAAGACAAATGAGCAAATGGTATCCTATAGTCAGTGCTCAGTCGAGCAAATTGGTGAGGCCATTCGGCTCCTTAATCTCAACAAGCAAGAGATGGATACTAACTCGATGAAGCAAAATGAGTTGCTATCTCTTGCACGGCAATCCTTCACTCACATCCGTCATAACAATATCCAGCGTCATCATTATGACTCAGCACTCTTAAAAACCTTCCACCAAGTCTTTGCTGGTCTCACTGAAGCTCTCATTTGGCAAGCCAAAGCACAAGCCTTCAGTGTGAATATGCTCAGTGCTGCTGATCTTCATATACCAGTCGAAGTATCCGCTGATGGCGTTGGCATTTTTGATGGGGTAAATGAAAGTGCTGACAAACTCAAAGAGCTTTCACAAGAACTGACTCGCGCTGTCTTAACCGATGCGTTTAAGCTCCCTGAAGTTGACAAAACGGGGGAGAAAGCGCAAGCTGCTAGAGCTCAGCATGAGCAACGTCAGTACAAGAGAAGTCAGTCACAGGGCAAGAAAAAGAAATAGTTAGGCTAGGTCTTAATTTTTGCTAATTTATTTCTTTTGCTGTGCAACTGCTGACTTCTATCAATATATCATACTGAGTTATGATATATGCTATTAAGTACTGAGTTATTATGTATCTTCGTTTATATCAGCTATGCTTAACACTTATAATATTTATTGACTAAATGATATGCTGATAACATGTTTGACATCATACTATGATCTTATGATACATTCTGATAAAGAACTCATTGAACAATAATTTGCTCAGCGCGCTCTGTCACTATACATTACTTCCGCTGAATTCTGAGTAAAATAGAATATGACCCATAAGCTGACCTATACCTGAAATCTGATCTTAGACTTATTCAGTTAAACCTTAGAATGTTTAGAATAAAACTAAGTCAGTAGTTCAGTCCTTACGGGGGAGTTCACTTAATTAAAAAGGTCAACTATCATGGGGGAGCTCATAAGAAGCTGAGTCCTATTTCCTGAATAGACTCTAAGTGCTATTTCCTAACTTAAGCAACGAAGCTGTCCTAGTCACTAGTTGACTAAGCCAGTGTCTTGCTGAGTCCTAAGCGCCGCTGTTAGATAAACTTTTCTTAAAGAAAAGAAACCTGCCTAAATTATTTTAAAAAGGTAAAATAGTTCCTAACCCCCCCTTGGAATTATATTTGCAACCTTACAAGGGACCAACAACCTCTTCAATGTGTAAAGGAGAAAATATTGGTGATGAATCTTTAGGAGGGACCTCCAAGGTTGGTTGGGAGCTATTTTGACATTCTTGCTTGAGACTATTTACGGATGACGCGAGCTTCCTCGTTAGCTCATTTATCACCCGAAAGTCCTCCTTAAAACTCGCATGTTGCCTTGTCACCATGGCTTTGAGGTTTTCCAACCCCTTGTTGAAGGTTTCCAACCCCTTGTTGAGGGTTTCTTCATAGCTTGGAGATAAATTTGGTTGAACCATAGTCGAAAGAAGTCTCCGTTCAAGGAAAATGATCGGCTCTGATACCAACTGATACGGATTAATTTCGGACGTGCTAGTTTTAATCGTAAACTAACAAAGATGTTCTTCTCTAGCTAAACTAAAAGGAGTGAATCCCAAGTTTCATGGACTAAATCCATAGGAATATGAAATCCCTCATTGTTGAAGGTGACAACCTTAACAAGCTTCTTGAAGAAGTTTAATATTTGATTGATAAAAAGTTCAGAAATTACAATGAAAGAGATGAATTTTATATCATCTAAAACCTAAATGCTAAATTACATAAAAGGGTAAAGAGCATAACTAATCAAAATAATAATATAGGGGTAAATTGGGTTAAATAATAAGGGGTGGCATTGGTGTAAATATAGGAGTGGTAGAGTTGTAATTAGGGGGTGGCAAAGGTGTGAATAAGGAGTGGCAGGATTGTAAATAAGGAGGAGCTGAAGTAAGGAACAAGTTCCTGAAAAGTGAAAGTACGCGGGACGTGCCCAAATCTACGCGGGGCATGGATTGGCTGATGAGCCCCTCTCTGGATCAGTAGCCATTTTACGCGGGACGTGCCCAGATCTATGCGGGGCGTGGATTGGCTGTTGAGCTCTTCTCCGGATCAGTAGCCATTTTACGCGGGGCGTGCCTAGATCTACGCGGGGCGTGGATTGGCTGATGAACTCTCATCCAGGTCACCTTCCTTCACACGGAGCATACTTTTGTCCATGCGGAGCGTGTCTGATCTGCTGGTGTGTTGTGTGGCACTATTTTGTTCTCCTTACTCGCTTGTTGCTCGTGCTTGGGTCTTCCTCCAACTTCCCTCGTCCGGACCGATCCTAGGGAGAGATGCCCCGCATCACTTTATATCCATCAGATCGTCCTCAAGATAGAGTGCCATCCGAGGTTGAGTTGCCTGCCATTACAGTTTCTTAGCCAAGATTCGGTCTCCATGGACGGTGATCTCGCCGCTTTGATGTGGTAGAGTTAGGCACAAGTCGGATACGTTAATCATAGCCTTCAGGCTAGCCAGCAGGGGTCTTCCGATGATAGTGTTGTAGGCTAAGGGGATGTCCACCACTACCTATTCGGTGATGCTTTCTATCTCTTTACCGCCATCACCGAGGATCGTAGGGAGAGAGATGATCCCTTTGACGGGGACTTCTATCTCGAACAGCCCCATCAGGGGAAAAGTTCCTGCGCGGAGGGCAGTGTGGGTATTTTTCATGGCGCGCAACGCTATCCAGGTCAGCAAATTGACTGAGCTTCCCGTGTCAACTAGCACCCGGTGCACCTTAAAGCTGGCGATGTTGATAGTGACAACGAGGGCCTCCGAGTGGCTAGTTCGGAGTGGTGGCTGTAGTGTCAGGGTCTGATCGGCTGTCTTTCTCTTCCGGGAGGCCTCCAGATGGGGGTAGAGCGCCGGTGCCCCTTCTCGTATGACATGAATCTCCCCGTGGAACCTTGGTCTTTTGGGGTCCTCTGCTCGACCAGCGTCACGCTGCTTCGGGCTTTGCTCTCTTTGCCTAAGGGGTCTTGGCGGGGCACCCTACTGTGTGATGCATTCGACTTCCTTCTGCAGTTGATAATAGTTCTCCGTGGAGTGTCCGGAGGACTTATGGTATTTGCAGTATTCCTTTTCGATGCGGGTCTCTCCTTTGTCCGCTGGCGGGGTCTGGTGTGCGTATCTTCGAGCTGGGTTCTGAGTAACATAGTGCACCTCCTTTCCGCAGGACCGGTCACCCCTGCGATCTGAGTTCGTCGACTCTACTCGCGGAGGAAATGGAAAAGCGGCCTCCCTACGGCTCCGTCCTCCATCTCGGGCATCCCCGACCAGCTTGCCTTTCTCTTCTCTCCGGGAGTCTCCTCTGGCTTTGTCTTTTTCCGATTCCTCGTACCATGCAGGCCAATCACAGTCCATCATACCGGACGAAGGTCTGTGCCATGGCCATGAGCTCTTCGAAGGACCAGGGCATCTTCCTAAAACACTTCTGTTTAAGGGGCTCGCATGAGGTGCCCTTTGCGAGGGCATCGTGGGCCACTTCCAGATTGAGGCCTTTGACCTGAGAGGCCATGTGGTGGAACCTGGAGAGGAAATTACGCAGCGGCTCGATTGTCCGCTATTTGAGTCTGTTGAGGTCCGAGCTGATCTTTCTTACCTTCGCTGCCGCGGGGAACCTAGAGAGAAAAAGGTCCTTCAAGAGGTCGAAGGAGTCGATGGACTCAGGGGCCAATCCTCGATACCAGTCCTGCGCACTCGCGTAAAGTGTGGTGGGGAAAACCTTACACATGATGTCCTCGTCCTTGGAGTAGAGGTTGATGGTGCTCATAAAAGAGGCCACGTGATCATTTGGGTCTTCGGTTCCCGAATACTGGGACAAGCGCGGGGCCTTCCAGTCACGAGGGAACCTCGTTTCGATGATTCTCTGCACCAGCGGAGTTTTGCTGGAGGTGATGCTTCCCCCCATTACTCCCCCGAGCTCCCTTTTATCCAAAAAACGATGGATCTTCTGCTCTAGTAGGTCCTCGTCATCGGTCAGCCGCGGCGGGTTCGTGTCGTCTGTCGATGAGCGCCCCGGGGCCGCCGATCTGTCTGCAACCATGCCTGTTTGCTGTGGTGCCGCGGCCTCCTTGAGGTATTGCCAAATTTTAGCGTTCTCCTCCTGCAGGCTTTTTTGTTGCTCCATGACCTTCATCTGAGTCGCCGTGTGAACGGCCTGAGTTGTCTGAAATCCTCGTATGGCAGTGAGAAGTTGCGAGGTATTGTACGCTTCCTCCTCCTCGGGGTCTACTTCCTCCATTAGCGGAGCTAGGTTCCTGGGAGAGATTGGGGTGGACAGCATGGGACGTGCTTCGCTGGTCATGGAACTGGTAGTTGCGGCGTTCGGCACTTCGGTCGTAGTGGACTCAGTTGGTGTCTGCATCCTGCTGAAATTTTTGAAAATCACTTGTAGTCCACGTTCACCGCACCAAATAATTAGGGAATGAACTACAGTGATCCGGGCAGCCTTCGGGGGTTCTCGTGGCTTTCAGATATCGTCTCTGCGTGGGGAGCAGTCCCTGTGAACACTTTGATGATCAAGACAGTTAGATGTTCGAGATGATGATTAAAGGAAATAATCGAAAAGCTTAGAGGGTACCCGATTGTGTAGTGAGTGAGAATGTGTCTTTACCTTTCCTATGTTGGGGGTATTTATAGTGAGCCGAGATGGCTTAGTGGGCCTTGCTCCTTGGGCTTTTAGGCCCTGTTTGGCATTTGTGATATTCCGAATTAATTTCTAAATTAAATTTTATGAAAATTATAAAAAAAAATTATAGATAAAAATAAAAAAAAAAGTGTGAAAATGTTACAATTTTTAGCTAACATACCAAAACCATAAAGTTTAAGTGTGCTAAAAGTTTAAAAAAAATTTCCACCCCTAATAGACTGGACTTCGAAAAATTACTCCCAATAATCGGACTAAAATCAGCCCCCCCGGACGTCGATTCCTGGATCCGCCACTGCACAGAAGTTAGCATATGCGAAGCCTATGAAGCAAATGTTTGGTTTAGTTGATGATTTTAATTAGCATATGCGAAGTCTGCGAAGCTAATGTTTGGTTTAGTTGATGGTTTTAATTAGCATATGTGAAGCATGCGAAGCGAATGTTTGGTTTAGTTGATGATTTTAATTAGTATATGCGAAGCCTGCGAAGTGAATGTTTGGGTTAGTTGATGATTTTAATTAGCATATGCAAAGTCTGGATGTGTTTTTAACAAAATTTGCTAAGTGGTATATAACAAAAAATGGCAAACAACAACAGATTCTACCAATAAAATCATAACATTATCAAAATTTATAACAAGATTGCCACAATAACAACATTAAATATCACTCAAAGCCAAAATTAACATTAATCAGAAATGGATACTCTCTGTTTAAAAATAGGGATCCACGGTATTGCTCCACCGATCTCCGTCGGTGGATCTTTGGAGGCTCGTATAAACACATTGCATGTAAGTAAGTTGAATCGAGAGCAATCTACTGTGGCTGCCGCTCAGCCTCAGAAAACGGCGTCTAAATTCTCTTTTAGGTATTCTTTGCAATCTTTATGGTCCGACGGAGGTAAAAGTAATAGGTCTAATGGATTGGATGTAGACGACGTTGTCTTAGTCGAGAATGGAGAGAGAGGTGTGGAAAACGTGTTGAAGATTTTGCAGGTTAGATCCCTGTGGAAGGAGGAGGAGAAACCATTTTGGGGGAAGAGGAAACCGTAAGGAAGAGGAAGAGGAAGGGGAAGATGAAAGATTGAGGTATTATGGGAAAGTCACACAAAAACAGTCTAGATATGTAGTAGGTTGAGTAAATGAGTTAAATATGTAAATAGGCCTCCCATTTATTTGACATAGTTTTGTAATTTACCCTTATTAAGTTAGGTTAGGTTTTGAAGATTAGGCTACAGATTAGGTTTATGGTGTACCTCACCAACTTAAAATTAATGATTAATTAGCACAACTACCCGATAAAGAGAATGTTGATTATGACTTTATTAAAAGTTCGAAACTCTAATAATTGAATAAAAATATTAAGAAAATCCAAACCCATAAATTAATGAGTTGAAGCCAAAAAAAAAAAAATAATAATAAGGAAAGTAATTTCCTGCCAAATCATATACTACAGTATACTATATAAATTAATCTCCTCTACAAATTTCTTTAATTTTTATAGTTATGGAGTTGGTTGATTGCCCCCCACCACCGACAGTCCCTTACAACAATTATATATTGACCAAAAACTGTACTATTCATCGACGGTGTGTTCTCAAATGGGTTAGTCTTAATCCTCTTTTTCAAGATTGCGCATGCTATTGCACGTCAGGCCCGGTCCAATGCTAACGTTTTTACTCTTTTACCATCCCTAGTTGGTTAGGTGATGCGCTTTGTAATGATTCGGTTTCTCCTACTTAATATATTTGTTCGTTCATCTCAAAAAAATAATGATTCAGATTTATTATTATTATTATTATTATTATTTATTATTATTGTTTATAATAATGCTAATATTTCAATAAATAAGAAAATTGAGAGTACAACATGAAAGTAGTAAGGTATAAAACTTCACATAAGTACGGGTTATTCCTAACATGATCTACTAAGGTAATAAAATGACTACAAAAAGCAGAAAGAGCCATTAAAGGCAACTAACATAACAACAATAGATAAATCATATATTTCTCGAAACTCCAAGTTCGCAGAAAAGCAGTTGTAGTCCAACCTCCAACATTAGAACCATTCTGAACCTTCGGATTTGGGTCTTTTCTTTTGCAATCCCGTAAATCTACGGATAAAATCTATCTTTTCCGCTCTTGCTAAATCAGAAAAGATTACAAATGAAAGGATTAAGAACAACATATGCAGTTCAAACGGGTTAAGAGATCCGGTAAAATATATGAAATCCAACTAGACTAAAACTTAAGAAAAACAAAAACTAGAAAAATATAAATATGAGAGTTCTTCTTCCTCCTCATTCCTTCTTCCTCCTTAAAGGTTTAGGAACAAAAAGAATTTATAAAGTGTTGCCAATTTCACCAAACTCTATTGTGGATCTAAAACTTTGAGGAATAGATGAGCACCTCAGGATCTCTTACGCATAAAAGCAAAGAAGGAAAGGAAAGAGGGAAAGAAAAAGCAGAGTATAAAAGAAAGAAGGGAATGGTGTATTATTATTATTATTGATTTATTATAAAATCATATGTTTTTAGGTTTAAAACAATATTATTTATCGATTTATCCAAAATGTTGTAATTTGGGTTTGATTTATTTAAGTATTGGGTTGTTTTGAATTTACACCATAAGATTCTAATAAGCCTAAATCTAACGGTGAATAATCAAATACTATATGGTAAGGTCCATGTGATTAAAACTGAGTGACATATCTCAAATCCATATTTTTACTTTATAATGTATTATTTAATAATCTTTACTCATTAACCTATTAAATAGTAGTATTCACCTATACCTTAATAATTATATGAATTTGATTATTCATTGTTAGATTTAAGTTTATTAAATTTAAGTCTCAGGATGCTTTGAATCTCCACATTATAATTTTAAGGGTAAATTTCAAATAAAACCTCTGTGGTTTTACTAATTTTCAGATAAAGGACCGTGGTTTACTTTTTGTTAAAACGAGGATTGATGTTTCACACTTGGATTAATGCTATTAAAACCATCTTTAACGACCTAAAAATGAAAATTTTCAAGAATTAAAGTTGTTCAATGTCATATTTTTTATGGAACTACATTTTCGATTTTCGAAAATCATCTTTTTTAGAACTTTCTCTCTCTAAACATTAACTTTCTCTCTCTTTACCAAACATCATCTAAACAATCTCAAAATAAAAAAAGTTGAAGAATTAAAGTTGTTTAGAATATTAGTAGTTCTTAAAATATGTCATTTTTGAAGTCGTCAATGGTAATTTTAATAGTATCAATCGAAAAAGTCCTTATTTTGCTAAAGTTGAAAACCTGAATCCTCGTTTTGACAAAAAGTAAACCACAGTCCTTTATCTGAAAATTAGTGAAACCACAGGAGTTTTATTTGAAGTTTACCCTAATTCTAATAAGCTCAGATCTAACGGTGAATGCTCAAATATTACATAGTCATTAAAGTCCATATGATCAAAATTAACCCATTAAAATTGGTAAAAATTCAAGCAGCGTGACTGGTGAATTACTGGTTGAACCAATTTTAATAAGTTAAAGAACAAATAATACCAAATATTAAGTCAGGATTGAAAAAATAATATTTTAACTAATTATAAGGTAAATATTATCAAATAATAGGTCAGTGAACACAGACCAACATTTCAATTGATTAGGAGAAAATAATGCTCTAATCCTATACTTTAAAGAAAAAAATGCTTCCGAGAAAAAATTATTCCGGATCAATTGCAATTAATACAATTGTTCATCCAACTACATTTTTCATATGCCCTTTTGTCAATCTGATGCCAATTTATAGAGATAAACTTTGAGGGCGTCAAAGCTTAAATCTTAATCCTTATTAATTTTCGGATTATTGGAAAACTATAATTATTAATTGAAATTTCTTGAAAATGATAATTCGTTGGAATAAATTGTTCATCGGAAAGAACTGAATAATTTAATCTCATGCATTGAAACAGGCTAGTTAATCTTTAGATTATTGTTCAACGTTCACTATTCTTGCAAATAATAAAAAATTTATCAAAAGAAGGTTGCATTGTGCGATTTGTCATCAAACCATGCATTTTGATATGTTCATATTCAAAATGAATGAATTCAAATTTAAGCAGTATAGAAATGCTTTAGTGGAGCTATTAGCATGGACTTTTCTAATCCAAATAATGAAATCAGGTTGCATGTACTCGGTATATTGTATGTGGATCCTATGTCGTTTCATACGAGATCATAGACCAAAACCCAAACTCATTTCTATCAATCTATGAGTTTAAAGTCAACTATTTTCCATTCTACGCCTAGCGAACTTTTTCAGGCTCGATTCGAAGGTCAAACGAAGGAGTTATGACCATCCGAAAACTTGGGAGACTGTTATAGTGATAATCTTAATTCGAGTCATTTTTATCCGTATACCTTAAAATATAAAATTATGTCTCATCTAGGTGAATCCAACGGTATAAGATTTATCAAAATCGGAGATCGGGAAGGTCATTTTCAAAAGCCGGAATGATCAGGGTTGCATCCGCGTTAGGGGAAAATCTGCCCCTAACTGGGTGGTGGCCGATCGGCCACAATGGGTAGCTGATCGACCGCCCCTAGTGGTGGATCGCCCCCAGCAGCTTTACAGAAACTGTTGTAACTTGCCCACTAACTCCAATAACTGAAAACCACAAATCAAATATGGGTTAAAAGGTTAGAAAACTGTAATTAGAAAGGGGGAACCATATTTTGAAAGTTAAAAAAATTATAGAAAAGATACAGAAAGATACAAAGAGATAGAGCGAGAAAAATAAAGAGAATTCTTCTTCTTCATCTTCTTCAATCCAAATCATTCCAAAACACACTATACTAGAAATTCATGAATCTGTGACGAAATTTTGTGACGGAAATTTTTTCGTCATGCATGTGAGATAGAATTACATCACAGATGGTTCTGTTACACGTGTGAGATGGGATTTAAAATGGATTGAATTATTCCGTTGAAATGTAGTGGGAGGAGAAATCCAGTCGTCCTTTGAGACAGAAAAAGAGACGAAATTTTTTTCGTCTAAAATACGTGACGTTTTTAAAGACGTTTTATTCAGTTCCGTCAAAAGACAAATAAAATGTTATAATTTTATTTTATATTAAACCAAAAATATATATAGAATGTTTTATTGGCTCATTTGTCACGTGCCTCTTTTTTTCTTTCATTCCAGGTATTGACGAAGGAAAATCCTCGGGCATAGGGAATTATTTTGGTCTACGCCATTCGGTTCTATCCAAACCCACTTCGGCTTGAAGTCTTTGATACTCTGGACTTTATTTTTCAGAAAGGGGCGTCTTTTTTTTTTTACAAAGAGTCCAGTAAATCATATCCTCTTTGGGTTTCCTTGTGGGATGCCAAAAGTTTCGAAATAAGGCTCCGATCAGCTGAATGCCAATGTCCGAGCCAATTTTGTTAAAGCTAAGTAACTCTAACTAGGCGTTGGGGGTTATTTGGCAGGGTGAAATATTAAATTCGGCTAAAACGTCTTATATGCCTCGGGGAAGGGGAAACTTCATTTCCCACTCCAAAAATTGGGTAAACATACCTAATTTTGTGGAGGAGGGGGGAATATGAGCCTTTTCATCTTCTTTAGGGAAGAAAATAGTCATTTGTCGAAGCCATGGATAAACTTCTGGAAGGGCGTTCAGGCGATATTCAGACAAGGTAGATGGTTGGATGAAAACCTTGAGGTTAACTTTCAGAAGTTTTGCCACTTTTCTAGTAGTAGCATTTTCATTGGGACTTTCTAAGGTCTCAGCTATCATAACACTAGCATTTTCATGGGGGTTTTCTAAGGTCTCAACAATATCATTAGAGATTTTTGGGATTTCACTTAGGGTGTCAGAGGTATTTTGAAGTGATCTTCGAACTTTCTTAGTTCCGTGTTTCGAAGATGAAGCCATTTCAAATGCAATAAAAAAACAGAAAGCTTAAGAGGAAGAAAGGAAAAAAGCCGGAAACTTACAGTTCTCAGTAAAGGCAGAAGATATAGAAATTGGAGAAGACGAGCTTTGAAGTTGAATGGGTTAATGTATAGAGCTTTAGGGATGAGACAGACCAAATGTTTATCTTGGGATGAATAAAGCGTGTCTGTCATTATTAAGAGCTCTATGGAAAGACGGTTGATTAATAATTACGGTGACGTCATTAAGTCAGTTATGAGTTTTTGTGTTCTAATCAATGAAAACCTAGAATAAATTTCATAATTGCACTAGGGGGGAACATCTGATATGGTACTAGATCATTTGGGCTTTTGAAAGCCAGGCCCTGTCGTGATCTGAAGTCTTCAAATGGGCCTAATTCCACGAAAGCCCATTATAGCGTCATTCTTGGTCGAAACTTGGCCAAAGTCATAGCTTCGGTCACCTAACATTCGAAGGTTGTCTTTGTGAGCTGTATTTGGAAACATGTGAACCAATGAACATGCTGGATTCCAATACCCTCCCCATATTCAGAAATGTTGTGGCACATAAAGATAGGGTTTGAGGCCTATTAGGTGCTACTACATATCGAGTTACACTTTATTTTATCTATAGATAACAGATACATTTTACAAGTTCAAGTATCTTACTTTAACTAGTTTATATTTTATTCTTTGTTACTTGTTGGTTAGATATTATCTCTAATATCTTCTAACTTTAACATCGGAAAGGGTTCGCTGGAACTCCAGTCCTATTTTCTGACATTTTCTGTGATCTCAGGTCATCAGAGATGAAGTTTATAAGTTTCCACGTTAAAGCTTTAAAAAGTGAAATGTAATATTTTTTTTTTAATATCATGGGCAAATGGTATTCTTAATTATAAAGCTAGAATATTCCATAAGTTTCTGCTCCAACCAACAAAAAAAAAAAAAATGAAAAATAAAGCGTGAATTATATGAACTTTTTTTTGAATAGAATTATATGAACTTTTATTTATGATTTCCTTCTATTCTTCATTTAGACCACAACACAACACAACACAACGTTGGTATTTTGTGGCGAGAGTGGCAAATTAGGCCCACAAATACAGATAAGGAAAGAGAAGTAGCTGTCATTGGACGGCAGGGTGGAAACTTGAAACCGCCACCAAAGCTACCACAACCTTATATTCGGGATTGTTGGCTGGCTCAGTGGCCCCCACCACTGTAATCCCTAATATTTAAAACAAAAACTTTATAGATGAGATCATTTGTGCTGTGACTCATCAATCTTACCACGTGTTTTTAACAACACCGTATCATTTTTCGTGTAAATTACACCAATATTTTAATTAAAATATTAGCGTGTGGTTGACTCAGCTGTTTCTATCTTCTACTCTTTCAAAAAGCAGCCAACCTTTTTCCAACGTGGCTCTATAATCTCTAACAAATAACCAATAGTTTTCAGCCACATCACTTGCCAGACCTTTTCTTAACAATCACAAGCTGTGCCGTTTTTGCCTTTAAAAACACCCCTCTCCTTTCTTCAAAAAACCTCCTCGCCCTTTTCTTTTCCTTTCCTCTCCAACAAAAAAAAACTCTCTGTTCTTTGTTTCTTTAATTAATTACTTCTATTTTCAGATAGATCAGCTGTGTCTGTGTATTTAATAGATATCGACTGTATCTGCGCTCAGTAATTTTGTGTATATAATGGAAATGGAGATCCCAGTGATCAACAGAATCGGCGATTTTGAAGCCGGAATTGCCTCTCTGCAAAATCCATCTTTTGTTTCTCAGATTTTTTCATTATCTCCGGTTGGCAAATTTCATCAGCCTTTCAGTGTTTTCAAATGGGGAGCTTTAATTCTTGCTTTCGTTGCCTCTTTCGCCACAATCATCAAGAGAATCAAATTCCTCATCTTTCGATTACACAACCATTTTTTCCCACCTCCTTCTCCTAATACCATCCAACACGAATACAGCTACGACAGCGATACAGACTCCTCTTGTTCTTCTCTATCATCCGAAGACGATGAAGATGAGAATGAAGAAGAAGAAGAAGAAGCCGATTATGAGCCTACAGTATCGTTTTCTTCACAGAACTGGAGGTCAATTGACGAAGATTTTAGTGTCAAGGGCTCCGATCACCAGTGCCAAAATCGTAGTTTAAGGAAACGTAGAAATCACAGCATTGAAGATTTGTTTTCATCATTTTCTGAGCTTACAAATGGGAAGAGCGTAGTGAAGCTATGGGATAATCTAGGATTAGGATTAAGATTTAGTACCGGAAATGAGTGGAGAAATCACATTTCTGTGTATGACACGAATTCTGATCGAAACCTGTTATCAATTTTCGGCGAAGAGTCTCAGATTCCAGCCGTATCGGTATCGTCCTCGTCGCCGGCAGTGATTGTTTCTTCTGAGACCAATGTCTCCGGGAATTTACTGAAGGTATGGGACACGCGCGTAGGCGGTAGGCTGCCGGGGATACTGGCGGAGTGGAGACCTAAATTGGGAAAAATCGTAGGAATCGGCGGCGGTCTGGCGAAGGTATACGTCCGAAATGACGTCACCGGAAGATTAACGGTGGGTGACTTGAGAAAAGTCCGGTCCCCATTAGCGGTGACCGAGTCCGTTGACGAGGTGAGCGGTGGTGACTCGGTGTTTCGACGCGGTTAGCAAAACGTGCGGTCAATGAACTATGAAAGCTGTATATAATTGTTTTTTTTTTTAATATTGTATATAATTATTTATTAGGAAATAATAAAAGAAGAAAACATGGAAAAAATGTGCAAATGAATTGTTGGTTATATTTGGGTTTGTCATTCAGCAAAATCTGAAAATGATTATTGTTTACACTTGCATTGCATTGATTGGTACATAAGTACAAATTGCAGCAAGCCACCAATTACAAATCCTTCCTTATTTTATACTCTCTCCCAAACAGGGAAATAAACAAATTCTAAGGAAAACACGAAACGTTATTAGATTTTCCATCATTGAAATTCTTTTATATAATTTTGTTCACTTTAACTTCTTTTATCAAATTAGATTTTACAAAAACTTTAGATACCTTATTTATAAACCATTTATTAATTCATTAGAAATTAATTTGATAATAACTCTTTCAAACTTAAACAGACGGGAATATTAATTTCTATTTGCACTCGTTAGAATGTAGTTTTCTGCTATCTTACATCGGCTTGTGATGCAAACAAAAGCTATGCGCTCATCATCTATTTCAAGGCCGATTCAGAGTAGATATGCAACTCAGCATCCTTTCCAATGTGAGTATTGGGGAGGAAGGGGAAAGCTTATGACTTTCGATTCCAACTCTTAAGTTTGGCTCTGTTTCGAAAGATAAATCAACGAGTCATGTATGCAATGCAACTTGAAGATGTGATACAGAGTTCTAAATTAGTATACCTGTTTTGGAGCATAATTAGAAAATATGGATTAACTTGTTGGGTTCAAATCGTGTTCAAAATATGGATAACTCGTTAAAGTATATATCTTCGATGGTTTCTAATGGAGAACGTCCGGTTTCGTTTCATTTAAAGGAGCTTCAAGTTGAAGCTGATAAATGGAAATTTATAATCGTAGAATGTGCATTTAGTATGATCCTAAGATTTCACCAGAAAAGCTAAGCACTCAATTGTTGGAAGAGGTACATGTTTTTTTGCTATTTATTTAAATCTCTTCAAATTCTCTACTTGAACTTCTTCTCAACTTGGCAACTTGTGACTAGAGTTTCCGTGAACTTCTTCTCTACTTGGCATCTTTTGACATGTATGAAAGGTAATAAATTTTTCCTTGAATAAGATATAAAAAAACTCTACGGTATTGGAAACATCAAAAGTATAGTTAGTCAAAGTTCTTATTTGCTTTCGACTCTTTAGGTTGCTTGAGTAGCAATGGATATATATTCGCTCCTATTTTTATGATCTCTATCTCTTGACCATTGATGTATTGAAAGTAGGAAACCACAGTTTCCTTCTTCCTCTAGTCCTCTTCCTAAAGCAAGTCTTCATATTTTTACACCTTTGCTGCTAGCTCATAGAAGTCACAAAATTCCAAGCCTTGGAACTTCTTCATGAATTCAATGTCTACCCCTCTTTGTATCATACTCACAAATTCATTTTTCGGTAAGAAAACCTTGCATTTTCTCCTCATCCTTTTAAATTGAGCACTATAAGCGTCTACTGCTTCTCCATTTCTTTGTATGACTCGAGACAATCTGCCACGTACCCTCTTAGTTCCGCACAAAAGAACCGTGTGTGCGACTGTCTTTCCATATCCTTCTAGGAAAATATAGATTTTCTAGGCAAACCATAATAATAAGAGAAAGCCACATCACTGGGGGAATTTGGGAACATTTGTAACTTGAAGTAGTCCAAATTAGTCAAATTCCTAATTCTCTACACTTGATGGTGAAATAGGCCACTGCTCTGTGGTTGAGGGTCATCTTTTTTTTTTTAAAGAATAAGCCGAAATCAATAATTCGAGATCCACGGGGATATAGATTCTCTCGATCAATCTTAGCCATGCAACTTTCTTCAAGACTAGACCATAACATTCATCCACCATCTCTATAATTACTACCATGTTGACATGATTAGCATTTAAGGAAGGAGTTAGCAGTGGTGGCACAGATGGAATTGGCACGCATGCATAAGGGTTGGCCAAAATTTATGCCATAGGTATCCCTCCAACAGCATGACCTCCTTTGGCTATATCCCTATGCCTCCTAATGTTGAATTGGTACTAGTTCCTTCTTCGAGTTATAAGCAGTATGTTGAGTGTTTGCTCCTATATAGCCCTAGATGTGAACATCAAGTGTTGGAGACCTATTTATCACTTGGGGATGGCCAAAATCTCCACTGTTTTGTGGCTTTATAGTATCATTATCTCCTTTGGAGGAATTTGGTACCATTCAGCACTTGTCTCGCTCTTAGTCTCGTCAATTTTGGTTTCACCAGTATTTTTACGAATACAAAAACTAGTATTAATAAGTGAAACTTGTAGAACTAATAAATTATGTATTCAATAAAAAAAATAAAGAAAATATGTGTAAGTAATTTTAGATAATTTAAAATTTTAGTTTTAGAATTTATATGTATAAAAAAGATGTAGTTCAATAGCAATAAAAAAAAAGGGTAAAGTTCAAATAAAACCACTGTGGTTTCACTAATTTTCAGATAAAGGACTGTGGTTTACTTTTTGTCAAAACGAGGATTGATGTTTTTAACTTTAACAAAATAAGGATTTTTTCGATTGATACTATTAAAATCACCTTTGACGACTTCAAAAATGACATATTTTAAGAACTACTAATATTTTAAGCAACTTTAATTCTTCAACTTTTTTATTTTGAGATTGTTTAGATGATATTTGGTAAAGAGAGAGAAAGTTAATGTTTAGAGAGAGAAAGTTCCAAAAAAGATTATTTTCAAAAATCGAAAATGCAGTTCCATAGAAAATATGACATTGAACAACTTTAATTCTTGAAAATTTTCATTTTCAAATCGTTAACGATGGTTTTAATAGCATTAATCCAAGTTTGAAACCTCAATCCTTGTTTTGACAAAAAGTAAACCATAGTCCTTTATCTGAAAATTAGTGAAACCACAAGGGTTTTATTTGAACTTTACCCAAAAAAAGGTGATGTATATAATTTCATGGGAGATAATTAAAGTTAAAAAAATAAAAATAAATGTGTATAAGTGATGTTAATTGATTGATCAGATCTAAGGGAGTGTTTGGTTGGGTTAAAAGATACCATGGAATAGAAATATGAATAAAAATGAGACAATTTCATTTTTAATGTTTGATTTACTAATTTTAACTATCGAATGAAAATTGATTCCAGTAAATTATGGAATCAACTATTCCCTCTGTCACCCCATGATAATCAAGTTGAATCTAGTAGTTATTTTCCATTATATTAGTCTGGTTATTTTATTTATTTTTTAAGTTTGATCTTCCTACATTTTAGTGGAAGTTGATATTAATAATATGTTTTTAATTAAAAAAATTTCATTACGATTTTTCAATGTTCTTGATATTAAATTGATTTTTTCTTATTTTTTCAGTTTTTTTATTATTTCTTATTTTTTCAGTTCTTTATTATGAATGATATTTCTAATTTGATATTTGTTAAATATATTATTATCTAATGATATTTCAAATTTGTTATTTGAAATATATTATTATCTAATAAATTTTAATTTCGTCTCATTTCGATTCGGATATTAAAATTTGAACCAAACGCTTTTGGTTGTTGGATTCCGATTCCGGATTGAACCAAACAAAAAAAATAAATATACATTCTGATTTCGATTCCGTAATATTCCAATTCTAATTCCGATTTCGAACCAAATGAGCCCTAAAAGTGTTATAGAATTTCTCGAGAGTATAGTTGAGGGTATTGCACCGATTAAAAACTAGTTATTAAAGATAAAATTGTGATAAATGACGTGCAATAATTGAAACATGGAAGAATAAAAATAAATCGAAATAGAACAAATTTGAATGCAGTTGAAGTAATTAAAGTGAGAGATGTATATTCATATGGACATGGTTAACCCATTTAAAGAATAATAGTGAACATTGGATGGGATTGCGATCATCACCACCTAATTTCATAAAGAAAAATCATAATAATATTATGTATCTTTCATGAGCTCCGAATCACAATATCTATACAAATTCAAATTAGGTTTAGGTGAGCAAAATAAATCCATAGAAGTTGGGGTAAATAGTGGAAAATCTGCCAAACAAATAGGTTTTTGGTTAATGTCAAAATTCTCTAAATCCGAAGGTTTTTCATCATCTTTTCCCTTTTGAGTGCAGGAGCTGGAAATTCCGGTGAGTCTTTGAACCAAAGCCATGAAATCGGTGGCCGGAGTGTGAATAACCTTCGGCGATTGCGTGTATATTATAACTGGAGGATTTTTCTGCTTTGAAGATTTGTGAATGAGATGGGATTCTTTATTAAGCTTCAATGGCGAAGGACGTGGACCATTCATAGCCGTCTGTTGGAATTTGGGTGCTGGGCTCATGATCTTCAATCTTCAAACAAAGAAATTAAATACTATATGATATCAGAGAAATCTTTGGTGGTGGTGAGTGGAAATTAGTTATTAGTTAAGAGTATATATAGAAGAGATCATATTTTTTTATTTAATTAAGCCAGCGATTATGACCGTTGACATATTTTTAATATGTAAATTAAGTTCAAACCATTTGTTAGACGGAGTATTTTTCAATGGCTATGGTTTTTACCTTCCATCACCAGCTTTATCGGTTTCATCCAGCTTTCTTTATTCTGCTTTTTTATTTTTATTTATTTTGTTTGTTTTTTCAACTTTTTTTTATTTTAATTTGTGTTTTTCTTTTTTATATATAATCTATCTTTAGTATTCCATCGAGATTCGAATTTCTCTTAAATGCTTTATCTTTCGATTAAAATTATATGCGTATATTAAGATTCGAATTCAAATCTCTGATTTGAGAGCTTTAAAGGCCAAAATTAATTTTTTTAATTTATTATTGGTGAAATAAATAAATTTTAATATATGCAATTTTCAACTTAACGTGTCACCTTTATTTTCCTTACATCTCTCTTTCTTCAAATTCTAAATTAAACTAAACTCTGTTCATGCTATTCTTTTTTTTTTTTTGCACGAACTCTATTGATGCTATTCAGTTACAAACAAGGGTTAAAGTCATATTTGACTTATGTGGTATCTAAAACTTTATTATTCCCCACATGTGAAATCATTTGGTTACATTTGTCTTTGAGATATTCTTAGGGTTAAGGTGTAAAAATACCCCTAACGTTTTAGGTT
This sequence comes from Euphorbia lathyris, assembly GCF_963576675.1. Classification (NCBI taxonomy): domain Eukaryota; kingdom Viridiplantae; phylum Streptophyta; class Magnoliopsida; order Malpighiales; family Euphorbiaceae; genus Euphorbia; species Euphorbia lathyris. The sequence continues at coordinate 62,210,638 of NC_088910.1, read as the reverse complement.
AGGAGCAATTTTACCCCTAACGTCTAAAATGGTGCAATTTTACCCCTAACGTTGGAAGTCATGAGCAATTTTACCCCTAACGTTAATAAATTGGTTCATATATATTAATAATAGAATTGGAATTTAATATTTATAAATTCGGTGAATTTTTTGAATTTTTTTTGTCTAATTCGTATAAAAAGACAGTATATTTTTTTATATTTTTCTTTCACATCCCAATATATGCTTGAGATTTGTTACTGATAAAATGATGCAAATGTGAAGTATAAATGACAATTCATGATCGAGAAGACAGTTAGGGGTAAAATTGCTCATGGCTTCCAACGTTAGGGGTAAAATTGCACCATTTTAGACGTTAGGGGTAAAATTGCTCCTGACCCAAAACGTTAGGGGTATTTTTGCACCTTAACCCGATATTCTTATAGGTGATAATTAACCGATTTTGAATGAAAAATTATTTAATTTGTTAATTAATTCGCATGATACAAATTTTAACACGCGACATTTATATGAGACAATTATTTTAATTTTTTTTTAATATAGACTTAATATGTGGATATATTAGGAAATAATTTTTTCTTATTTATCGACATATATTAAGTCTATATGGAAAAAATAATAATTAAAACAATAGATATGTGTAGTCACGTGTCAAAAATTGTGTTATATGGTAAGAATTAACAAATAGGTTAGTTTATCATCCAAAATGAGTTAAATGTCACGTATGAATACCTTAGGAGCAAATGTTACCAAATGATATATTCGGAGGCAATTGACCAAATTTTGAATACCATAGGAGCCAAATAAACCTTTATGCCAATACAAAAATGATATGAATACGAGTCTAAAGCCCACCAAAAGCCCATACAAGGTTCAAATCAAGCAGAAACTCACATACGGCCTATATCAAGACTCACATATGGCCCATATCATGGCTCCACCCATATAAGGTCCATATTTAGGCCCCATTATCAGATATGTTTTGCACACCGATCCCTAGAGCCAACAGAGGTCTAATTAGAGTATGGACTTATCACCACTATCCAAAGTTTATAAAAGCCAACATGAAACTTCATTCTAAGGATCTGATCTCTCTATAACTCTTTCCATCTCTTTATTGTTTCATTACTTTTTCTCTCTCTAACTTGACCATCATATTGTATTCAAGGGACCGCTCATTTGGTGGAGTGAGCATGGACCAAAACCGATGCAAGTCCTTCATCAGCCAGTGAATAAGAAAATAATAGACCTACCTTTAGTTGGACCTAATCCCACCAAGTAGGTCATTGAGACTAGTGGCCAAGAAAAGGACAAGGAAAATGAGATCCCCTGCCACGAGAAGGAACCTCGACGAAGTCCTTATAGAAACAGACTCTAAAGATGAGTCTAAAGACCCCACCAAAAAGCTCATGGACACCCTCCTCGGTTTCTAAGCCACACAAGCATAGTACGTCAAGATCTAACAACAAATGATAGAGAAGAAGAAGGCTATCCAGGAGGATATAACCATATGATATGGGAATTCCTCAAAGCTTAGAACTCGAGCGAGCAAGAAAAGAGACTTGTAAAAACTACTCAAGCAACTTCGAATATTGACGAACTCCCGATTGGAGCCCAGCCCACAGACAAATCTATTATCCCAAACGTTCTATAAGTGCCCAAACACACAAAAAAGCATCCCACTACATAATTCAAAATAACAGAGTCAAAAGCACACCCTAATGGACCATGTTCGATAACAGAGTCAAATCATCCCACTACACAATTCAGAATAACCTTGATGATTATTTGAGTCTGAGGATTAGTTATACTTACTACCATAAATGAGATAAGACAGGTGACATCAGACAGATTCTTACATCCTATCATCTCATAGCGGATCACAATCCATATGAACCCGTCCATACACATCCACGTAACTGTCTAGATATCTCCATACTTATAGCTTGTGAGATTAGCTCCTTATTTAGGAACATGAGACATGATTACATGCAAGTCTCAACGGCACTATATCAATCCTTTTATACAATGCTTGAGTTGGGTTATTTAAGTTCAATGTCATTTAATTAGAAACATAAAGTATAGTCTCACTCCATCTTGTATGAACATTTTATGTTTATAAATACAAACTCAAGATTACTTTTATCTTGTTACTTACGTGATAAAAGATAAATTGCCTTTTTTAACAGTTAACAATTATATTGAAAGAATCAAATAACTCAAATGAATAATTTATTTATTTAAACAAAAGTATCCAAAACAATTGTCTTTAGGACACAACACTAACAACCCTCCTTTACGACTACAACCAGTGCAATATTTCAAACTCTAAAGTTGACTTCACCTTGTTCCGAAACTCTTCTATTCTTTAAGTCTTGCACACTTGAACAAATATGAGAGCCACATCTGACATCCAATACCCATGATGCGGGAACAAACATGTTTCGTTCTATCACATGACATTCCGATGTGAAATCTGAACTTTCACTATTCTCTAGCGTTTCTAAGCTTAGAGGGTTTTCCCTTTTACAATAGCCTAACTCATTGCCATGCAAACTATTTGTTATTTTAGTTTGTGAACCTTTCCCTTAGGCTCTAGGCCCTTGGTATCCTTCCAAAGGATAGATCGCTTATTACGTTAGTTATTATTTATAGTCATTTTATATCTACACATAAAAAATGGTTGATTAATTCAAAATGACTTTGTTTCTCCCAATAAATGAGTTAGAATCCCATGTTATATTTATTTAATGTTAATGTATGAAGTTTCTTAGTGCGCTGAGATCCCTATGTGGCCTCAACTTAGTCGAGCGTTGGCTTTTACACCTAAGTCTTGGTTGGTTGGGTAGGAAACTCACTTCCAAGTACAACATGTGCAATTCTCGGTTTGGAGGGATAAATCTTTAGTATTTTGGAACATCTCATCCTATGCTTAGAGCTAGGATTTTCCTGAGGTCAATGTTAAGTCAAACCACCAAGCAATTTTATGGTGTATCCAATACCATTAACCCTTGCCTCACAAAGATAACCTGAACGCACTCAGCTTTGGCATGACCCTTGTTCGGATAATCGACTCCTTGATATGGTTCGTTTGTGGGAAGCATTTACGCACTTACTATTTTAGGATTACTTTTAATTTTGTTGCTTTATCAATCGGCTTATATAGCCCACAGAATAAGTGTACAAATGATAAAACAATATTTTTTTAAAAAAAGTTGCGCAATGCGCTTACATTAAAGAAGAAAGAAAAATCCCCACCAGACCCGGATGTAATTCGAACCCATGACCTCCCAAGGTATAGGTAAGCTCTCAACCACTAGGCTAAAAGCTTCACCACAAATGATAAAACAATATATATAAACATATAATAAATTACAAGTGATAGTATGTTAGGCTTTCCTAGTACACCTTATTGTAAAAAGTTTTAACTTTTACAAAGGAAAAACTTCAAGCATCTAGGCTTCTTCTCCAATCTCCGGATGGGCTTGGGCCATTGAGAACTTCATCTTTTCTTAGATTACAAAACTGCATATTCTATGAAAAATAAAGTACAAAAATACAAATGACATGTATGCCGTATTTATAAACTTTCCAAACCAATAAGAATCTAGATACCAAAAACCCAACATAATCACAAAATACTAAACAGGTAGCATTAATATCACGTAAAAGGTAAGATCGTACCGATTACAGATTTCATGGCCAATTAAGGTTTGAAATTACACTTCATATTTTGATTTCTACTCGGTTAACCATTGGTCCCTCATTCAATGAGTTCACCAAAATGTGTCACTAGAATGTCTTGTGTCTTAAAAACGTTCCTAGTTCAATTTCCTTGAAAAAATGTTAGTGTATAAAAAAATTTAAATTATTTATCATTTTAAAATTGTAGTTAATCTAATTAATGAAAGAACCTAACCATTAGGAATTTCGAAATTTTATGTTTCACACGTGTTCCGGAGTTTGGATTTTAATTTCATGGACATGACATCTGGGGGATATTTTCCAAAAACAACCTAGTAGTGCACTCATCGGAAAAGCCCATGATCCTCAAGAAGTCCGACCAGCGGACAACACTTGGGTTAGGGTAGTCCACTTGGCGGACTACTTTGGGAATGTTGGCAGCTAGCCTGGTAGACTGGCCATCCCATAGGGCACTCCTCCATAGACTGCTCTTACCCTAGGGTATTGAGCAGTCCATCCCAAACTTCTTGTACGAGTAGTCCATGATGGACTACTTGATTTGGATAGAGCAGTCTGCCTAAAAGACATTTTTATCCTTGAGCAGTCCGCTTGAAGAAGACTGTTGCTAAATGTCCGGTGAATCTCCAACGACGCTCTCTTCAATCCAAAATCTAAATAAAACAACCCTTGACACATCCAAAACATAAATTCAATCAGGAAAAATGAGTTTAATCCAATTAAATAGAAGCATGTAGGCTCTGATTATTATCAAATAAAATATTTCTTAATATCTTTTGGATTTATTTTGATTTTAATTCTAAATTAAATCAAAACTAAATCACATTCCTATAACAATACACACACACAATATATATATATTATAAGATATTTACAACCTTAGGGCCAAATTCCACTGTGGTGGGCTTGGCTTAAGCTTAGGAGCTTGAATTTAATCCGATTAAAATCAACCTTTTAACCCGAGCCCAAGAGCATCAATTAATTTGGAATACATATAACTATTATGTTTATCTCCAAATAATCTTTGTATATTTATTCTAGCTAACCATTCTTTGTGTGTGATCCTGTAGGTCCATCTAGCTGCGATATTGGGCCTTTTGAAGCCATCTTAAGACCCATATATCATAGACAGGCTCTAGCAAGTCTCCATGACAATCTAAACTAGATGGGTATTTTATATTTAAGAACAAGAACCTAATGGCAACATTATATGATCCCGTGTTGTTGTTATATCAATACTTAACATGAGCCATTATTTTGTCACCATCATCTAATGTTAAGTCTTTCCTTGATCTCCTATTGAACTTATTAGTTTCAAATGATCAATAGTGTCTATTCCATCATCTAGGTATGGACACACACTTCTTAGTCAGGTGGCTGATGATATCCCTGCTCCTACAAGAGAGTATTAATCCCCTTGCTTCACTCATGGTTTCTAAGCATAATCTAGAGTACCGCCTAACTAAACCCATACTTGGCACCCAGACACGAGCTTATTAGGAGGATAATCAAAGTGCACCCTATCTCATCTATAACACATATAAATGCTACTGAAGTCACCCCTATGAAACATGAGAGTGAACTTGGTCTAAGGATTCTAATATAAATGTTACTGAGTCACACCTATGACATGTGAGACCATATGGTGCTCTCATAAGAGGATCGATTCAGTGGTTATTGTTTCATAAGCCCCTGTTACTCTAGTCTGACATCTAATAACTATGACTAGTGAAACCCTATCAGATTTTTTTTTGTATAAGATAAATAAACTGAAATAGATTAATGCATTTTCTTTATTAATTGAATCATCAAAGCTACATTATCATGGGACTAGGAATACACTAATAGATACACCAATGCGTACCTTCATGGTACAATTGAGGAAGAATCTTATATGCAACTGTTGGAGTTTAGTGTCCTAAAGACAATTGTTTTTAGGATATAAATATTAATGAATAAATTGTTTATTTAGTCATTTGTTTAATCAGATATATAGCATTAAAATGTAACTATATATAAAGGCACAAATCTTTCATAAAGAAAGTAATCCTAAGTTTGTTTAAGTAATTATAAAGTGTTCATACAAGCATGAAGTGACACTGTACTTTATAATAAGATCAATAAACTTAAAATCAACCCAAGTCAAGTAATATGTTATAGGGGTTGGCATATCACTGTTGAGATTTGCATGTAACAATGTTTTCTATCAAGACAGAAAGCTGATCTCACAAGCTTTAGATATTTAGATATCTAGACAGTTACATAGATCCGGTGAAGGAGTTCATTAGGATTGGGACCCGACTTAAGATAACAGTATGTATTGATTTATCTAATGTGTCAACTGTTCATCTCATTGGTATTAGTAGGTATAACTAATCCTCAGACTCAAACATCCGTTAATTAGTGATTCTGGATTATGGAGTCTAGTACTTTGATGCTGTGCGAGCACGATCCAACAGGTGAGAGCCTGGGGTGTGTGAGAGCAGGATTGGGTATCACACAAAGTAATTGCAGAATAGTTAATGTCAGATTGAGCATTCGTCACCCCCGATAAGTGGGAGATATATCCAAATGGCCGCTTGTGGTGAATTAACTGAAATCCGTGCAAGGTGATAGAGTTAAGAGTAGAAATGAATATTTCACTTAACTTATCTTTCAGATTGAATGCAACCTGTACAAGTAAAACCAGACTCTTTGTTATATGTAACCTTGACACGTTCCATGGTTATAAGGAATTGACCGACAGGATATAGTTGATGAACGATCGTATTATACTTGTCACGTCTGTGTCCAAAATTTTTATAAGTTGATATTGGATTATATAACATATCGAGTTCATTATTTGAATTTTAGATCCGAGATAACATCTTTGGTTATATACGATGAATTTTTATAGTCGGAATAATAAATAAAGGTTCAATTTGGATACCGAATTATAATGACGTTTAGACGAAGGAATAATAAATGATACACAAATATAAACAATGAAAAGTTAAATATCGAAATTGTTAACGGTTCGTTTAAATATCGTAATTAATTTACAACATCAGCAAAATTAACAATTAGAGGTATTAAAAATGTTAATTAGTTATGTAGACTTACAATTACTTAATGGTATACAACAATTCTAAAGTTTCATGGAATGTCAAAAAGAATAAAATAATAAAAGAATAAAATACATATTATCTCCATTCAAAACTTTGAGAATCTTCCGGATATATCTAAACTTTAATAATAATAAAAGTTCCAGGATATATCTACACTTTAATTCACCAGTTTAGGGGCATTTTGTTTTGGGGAAAAACTAAACCTTTTATCCGCCTCCTCTCTTCCTCACTTACTTTTCTCTCTCTCGGTTCGAAAGTAGCAAGGCTCAATGGGTTTACTTATTTCGTTCTTATCCTCGATCACCGGAGAGACAAGTGCACTATCTCTGTTTTCGGAAGACCGTGTGTCGATTCACGGAGGCCTCCTCCTAGTGGTTCGTATTCTCTCTTACAGTAAATCTTCTTGTCCGTACGTTTCTATGCACGATTTCCTCTTTTATGAATGTTTACTTACGGTTGCGTGTGGGTGTTGTTATTCTATGAATTGTTTTTTAACGGAGAACGCAGATCTGTGGCTGTCCGTTTGGGGTTCGGAATGACCTCCTATACGGGTTTGCTAAGTGTGGTTTTAAAAATATTATTTTCTCTAATTGGTTTTGTTCTGAAGGGGAGCGGGTTCTGAATCTAATTTGTTCGGTAAAACAAATAGTTCAGACATAGATTTTGAGCAGGTTATTAATCTGACTTTTCGGTAGAGATAGGCGTTTCAGACTCAGATTTAGAGTAAGTTTCAATAAAAGCCTTTGAGACTTGGATGCTTAAATTGGTTTCAATTTGATAAAATTGATAAATATGTGTTAGACGTTTAAATCGGTTCCTTTGGTAAAGGACTCGTGTTAGACCTTGGGTTAATTCATTGGTAAAAATGATCCGAGTGATAAAATAGTCGGGTTATACTTATAGTTTGATTCGTTTACCATTCGTTTTAAAATGTACGGTGATTTTGAATCGGGTTCGTCCGGTAGAACGAGCAGTTTAGACTTAAAATTTTGGTTTGTGTTAAAGAGATGTTTGGACTTGAAATGAATTCGTGTGGTAGAAGTTCGGTTAATCACGTGAAAAATAACAAGTACTATAACTAAATAAAAATAAATAGTACAAAATCATGTGTGTGTATATATATACACACACATATCCGTGAACATAAATATATGAGAATTTGTAGTTAAATGTATGCCGTGAATAACTTAACTCGAAAGATTAATTGTATTTATAATTATTTATGGAGATTTCTATTTATGGAGATTTCACTAGAAATATAAGAATAGCTTACTCTAAAACAGTTAGAACTACGTGGCTTTGATTCCCGATTTAAAGATTGCAAGATGTTCAGGATATGTAAGAAGCTTGATAGAATTATCAAGTCCAAGCCAAATAATTAAATAAATGTTAGGCAGTCCGAATAAATTTTTATCTATTAGAAAATACGTCCGGCTTTTAGACTGTTAGAAGTTTATTATCCTGTTTCAGTTCATACCCGATGCCGTTTGGGGTCGGGTCTGATAATACTGTACCTAATGCAGAGAGGTTAACGTCAGTTATCAACCTGACTTCTTAATTGCTCTGGGGGAATATCATAGGTTCTGCTAGTAACAGCTCGCGACGGTATTCCGTTATATATATGTTGGAATTAATCGTGATGAATTAATCTCAAAGGATATATACAGCTAGTGGCAATAAAGGACCTAATGGGTCGCATATGGGACTTGGAACCAGAGGATGAAAATGTAATTACAGGACACACTGCATGGGCCGAAATTTATTAGTTAATTAGGGATAATTAATTTGATTTAATAATTATAATTAAATTATGATTATAAATTAAATTAAAGGATTATCTGATAATATTAATTAGAGGTTTTGATGTGATTCAAACTCTAATTAATTATCTCTAATAATAATTAAATTATTAATTTGATTAGTAATATTATCTAGATATAATTAGTTATTATTTAGATAATAATAACGTGTTTATTTAATTATCTAATTAGTAATCCTATTCCGAATAAGACTCTAATTATTTAATTACCTAACACAATTGGGATTAGGTTTTGAGAAGTCTATAAATAGACTCCCTAACCCCTAAATTTTGACACACACATACAAGGGGGCAAGAGGAATCGTTCCGAAACCGTCTCGGCTAATTATAATCTTTCTTACTCTCTTTGATCTCGTACCGATTCTGTTAGAGGCAGTCATTGCGGTTGCTATTTATTAAGGTTGATTATACGTCTATCTATGCTCGATATAACTAGAGTAAGTATAGTGTTGGGTTGTGGACTCTTGATTTTTAAACGCTTCATATTTATAATGTGGGTGGGTAAGTGATGGGTCTCAGAATGGAGAAGGGGTAAAACGAGATTAATTAGGTCTAGCTGTATACGGTACGTAATTAATGAGCATCAATTGGTTTTGCAGATATCAAGACTTTGGGGATTCTAGGCAATGATGACTTAGATATGCATGCAGATCAAGTTGGATTTGACTTTCAATCAACACCACCACGCCTCTTGAAAGATTGACGTATTGACAGATTTAGAGATGTACATTGCTTATTGTTTTTACCTTATTACATTCAGAAGTTTGTCTAGTTCAAATGTAAATAGATTATGAGCATTAGTCTCCAATAAATTTAAAATCATTGATATACAAAAATTCTTGTTCATTTGATTATTGTTCATTACCAGATTCATTCGAAGAAGGCAAAAAGTGACATTTACGGTTAAAAAAATATCATCTAAACAATAATAAAAAAGACATTAAAATAAAAGAATCTGTCATCTAAAATAAATCTATTGACATGATTGATTAAGACCTATGTCATCTGATACAAGTTACTACGACAGAAATTATTATAAAAACTTTCACCGCGAATATCAATATGCCAATTTTCCATATAGCTACTTGACATTTTTAATTATTAGTATGTCATGTGATGACATTAAAGGTGACGTTAATAAATAAAAAGATGTATCGTAACAATATTCATATGACAGTACACAACTAGGCTGATGTCATGTATAGTATCTTCAAATGACAGAACCTAACTGTCGTCTGAAGGTGCAACAGACGGCAGCGAGCCCTGTGATAGATTTATATCTCGCGGGATGACGGTTTTTAACCGTTGTCTGAAGGGGGTTTTAACGTAGTGATGTGTGGTTCGTACGAGATATTCGGGTATGTTCCTGGGATCTTGTTTTTCAGCCGTTTGATGAAGGTCATGATATTCAGAAAGCTTCCTACCAGCTCAAGGATCGGGTTTCAAACGTGATTTGTCTCCTCACAGATTTTATGCGGGATGTTTTTGATCTTAGTGTAAAATCTGTTGTCGGAATTTTGTTTGCGGTATTTAGATCCTTGTTACCTTTGATTCGATACTTTGTATCTGGTTTATTTCCATCAGCGAACCGGGTTGTCCTTTTTGTGGTCCGGACACCGGCTCTCAGTCTGACTGTATATTGTATGTTGATGATTGATAATTTAATGAATTGCTTCTTTGTGTCAAAAACAAACCAAAAAAAACTTCAATTCAACTTGTACTTGCTGAGGTGAAATCAAAAGAAGGAACCTTCACTTGACATCAAATATATTTTCATTGTATTTTTTTTTTTTTTCAATTGACATTTTATACTAAGTTTGTGTTTTGACTCTGATTTTTTTTTTTTTTTTTTTGGATTTACTATTCAAACATTAATAATAATAAACAACAGCTTTGAAATTTGAATATGACTTCCAAGAATTTCAAAAGATTCAACCAAGCGGATCGAGCTTTGCTCGCAACTACAAGTCCACGATAACCCAAAATTAAATTTTCATCTTGCAACTTGATGGCAAGTTGCTACGGCATTAATTTTCAAATTTAATGCATTATCATTTTTTCTTAAAATAAGGGTTTTAATAAAGTTTTCAAGGAAGTGAAAATTTAATAGTATAAATTTAATTCTAATATTTTTATGTAACATCAATTTATATATATTGCTGAAAATTTGAAATGATGGATTTGATTATTATTTAACTGTTATATCAGACATTTAAAATAAGTTTTCGATAAATTGAAGCGGTTATATATATTTTTTATTGGTTATTTATAACTATATTAGTATAGTAAATATTTTAGATACTTTTGACTAAAATTTTTGTGATTAAAGTGTAGTATATAATAGTCTTAATTGTTAACATTTTAACCGGTTTTTTTTATAATTATATTAGTAAAACCTAAATATTTTCGACATAACTAATGTTTGGGAAATCTGAAGTGACATTTTTTTTAATATATATATATATATAAAAGAGAATATTTACAAAAAAAAAAAAAAACTATAGTTTTATAATTATTGAAAATAATTAGTCATCTATTTGAGACTAGAAGGAAGGAGTCAAAATGTTAATTTTTTGAAGAGAAAAATCATTTCATTATCAAATCATTAAAGCATCATTACAAAGCATTGGCCAAACAATATTTGGACTATCATCGTGTAATATTATCGGTGCCTGAAAATTCCGCGCCCATCTTGCAAGCTGGTGTGCTACCTTATTTCCCTGTCTCCCAATATATTTGAATGTACAGCAATTGAAGGTCTGGGCTAGCTGCAGTACATCCAAATACAGGAAGTGAAGGGATGAGTCAGGAATAGGACCACATGTGAGGGCTTCAACCACTATTTTTGCGTCAGACTCGACCCAAATGTTTTCTAATTCGTGATCCCGTGCTAGCTTAAGGGCTTCCTGTATGGCGTGCAACTCTGCAGCTTCCACCGAAATACACGGCAATAAAGGGATCCCCGCTGAAATTACCACATGAGCGTGGAGGTCACGAGCAATTACCCCGATGCTTGCGGAGAGGCCATTATCCTCCCATGCGGCATCACAATTGAATTTTGTAACGCCATCGGGAGGAGGATACCAAACCTTGTAAGCATCAAGAGGCATATCACCCGGACCAGCTTGTTCGATCCCCGTATTCCGCGTTTGCCATTCCATGTGGAAACTTCTTGCTTTATCAATTAATGTAGTCACTTCCAAGCCTTGCCCTTCGTGTAATAGCAGGTTTCTGCTATACCAAATCCACCACAAAAGAATTAAACCATACTCGCTGTCCTCGGTAGACGACTTCGCCCAACATTCGTGCAACCAGCGCATCATTACAAAGCATTGGCCAAACAATATCTGGACTATCATCGTGCAATATTATCGGTGCCTGAAAATTCCGCGCCCATCTTGCAAGCTGGTGTGCTACCTTATTTCCCTGTCTCCCAATATATTTGAATGTACATCAGTTGAAGGTCTGGGCTAGCTGCAGTACATCCAAATACAGGAAGTGAAGGGATGAGTCAGGAATAGGACCACATGTGAGGGCTTCAACCACTATTTTTGCGTCAGACTCGACCCAAATGTTTTCTAATTCGTGATCCCGTGCTAGCTTAAGGGCTTCCTGTATGGCGTGCAACTCTGCAGCTTCCACCGAAATACACGGCAATAAAGGGATCCCCGTTGAAATTACCACATGAGCGTGGAGGTCACGATCAATTACCTCGATGCTTGTGGAGAGGCCATTATCCTCCCATGCGGCATCACAATTGAATTTTGTAACGCCATCGGGAGGAGGATACCAAACCTTGTAAGCATCAAGAGGCGTATCACCCGAACCAGCTTGTTCGATCTCCGTATTCCGCGTTTGCCATTCCATGTGGAAACTTCTTGCTTTATCAATCAATGTAGTCACTTCCAAGCCTTGCCCTTCGTGTAATAGCAGGTTTCTGCTATACCAAATCCACCACAAAAGAATTAAACCATACTCGCTGTCCTCGGTAGACGACTTCGCCCAACATTCGTGCAACCAGCCTCTGAAGTTCCCTGTTGTAACTCGATCCCACCGTATCGATAATCCTGCAGCTCTCCAAACTTTGCCTACAACTGGGCAGTCGATAAACACATGCTTCAACGTCTCTCCCACGGCGTGACACGTCTTGCAACCTGCATTAGTATTAATACCTCGCTGCTGCAGAACGGCGGAACACGGCAGGAGATTGTTCAGGAGTCGCTAGGCGAAGTGTTTTACTTTAGGTGGAACTTTAATCTGCCAGAACCTTTTCCAGTGTGAGGTGCATCTAACGGATGATGAAGGGGTGCCTATTTGGGCTCGACGTCGCTGTTCAATGAGGTAGTAACAAGATTTGACAGTGAATCTCCCATGCGTCGTGCCTCGCCAGAAGAAACCATCGCTATAGCGTGATTCACTGATACAGATTTTACGGATCTTTGTAAATTCAGAAGGGACAAAACAAGAGTTAAGCACATTAAGATCCCAACCATTACCTGTATCATTTATCAGCTCCTGCACTAGGTTCGGTCGTGGTATAATCAGTGAAATTAGTGGTTTCCTAGCATTGAGGGTGGGCACCTAGTTATCATCCCATATGTTGATCTTTGATCCGTCCCCAACCCTCCACATAATACCATCATGTAATGTATCACGAGCTGCCTAGAAGCTTCTCCATAGATAACTCGGGTTGCTACTTAATCTGGCCTCAAGTAGGTTCGTGTTTGGGAAGTATTTCGCCTTCAGGATCTGTGAGCACAAGGAATTAGGATATTTCATCAACCTCCACATCTGTTTAGCTAGTAAAGTCATATTGAACGAGCGGAGCCACCTGAACCCTACTCCTCCCTCTTCTTTAGCCAGGCACATCGCTTCCCATGCCATCCAGTAAATCGGTCTGTGTGTATCAGAGCCTCCCCACCAGAATTTACTAATTAAACCTTGGATTTCGGAATAAAGGGTATCAGGAAGGAGGAAACATGACATTACATAAGTCGGAATTGACTAGATAACAGACTTTATCAACACTTCCTTACCCCTTGATGATAAAAACCGCTCTTCAAAACCTTTAAGATGTCTGTGAATTCGGTCCTTCAGCATTGAGAACACAATTCTCTTATTTTGTCCGATGAGGGTTGGTAACCCGAGATAACGTGGAAGTGCCCCCGTTTCTCGGACCGCCAATATCTGCGCTATCAAATCCCGTCTAACCACTGGAACCCCTGAACTGAAAAAGATTTCTGATTTATCGAAGTTGATAGCCTACCCAGAACACCTTTCATATTCATGCAAAATATGTCGAAGCCCTGCAATTTCAGACAAAGTAGCCCACCCAAAGATAAGCGAATCATCAGCGAAAAACAGGTGGGTTATACTCGGGCTTCCTCTTGCCACTTTCAGACTATGCAATTCTCCCATCCGTTCAGCTTTACTGATATTTGCCGATAGAGCTTCAGCACAGACCACAAACAGATAGGGTGACAATGGGTCACCTTGTCTGAGCCCTCTAGACGGTTTCAGCCATCCTTTTGCCTGTCCATTGATAAGAAAAGACATAGATACTGAGGTAACACACATCATTAGCAATTTGATAAAATGATCAGGGAAGTTCATCTTGGAAAGCACCCTTTCAAGGAATTTCCATTCTATTCGGTCATAAGCTTTGCTCATGTCGAGTTTAAGCGCAAAATTCCCTCTGTTTCCTTTTATCCTAGTCTTCATACTGTGAAATGCCTCGAAAGCAAGGATAGCATTGTTTGTTATCAATATCCCCGGAACAAAAGCAGCTTGTGTGTCAGATATAACACTGGGAAGCACTAGTTTCATTCTATTTGCAAGAACTTTTGATATAAGTTTATAAAGGATGTTACAAAGTGCTATAGGTCTGAGGTCTTTCATTGTGGTCGGGTTTTTAATCTTTGGTATAAGTGTAATGAAAGTATGGTTTAGCTGATCAGGAGGGTTCCTGACTGTAAGCAATTTAACACAAGGTTCACTACATCATCACCAATAATGGACCAGTATTGTTGATAAAAGATCGGGGACATACCATCAGGGCCTGGGGCCTTTGTCGGGTGCATTTGTTTCAATGTGTGTACAACCTCCTCCCTCGTAAAGTTGGCTGATAGTTGCGTTTTCTGTACAGCTTGCAGGTTTGTCTCAATTACATCAATGAATTCCTCACAGGAGCCTCTATCAGTACTGTCAAAAAGCTCAGTAAAATAGTCTAACACTACATCAGATAAGGCCTCCGCTCCTTCCCTCCACACGCCATTCTTATCCTATAGTCATTGTAGTCTATTATTCCTGCGCCTAGCTGTGCATCTCGAGTCAAAATATCCTGTATTGTTGTCACCCGATTTTAACCACTCAACCTTTGCTCGCTTTTTCCACTTTAACTCCTCCCTCGCCTGTAATTCGATAATGTGAGTAACTAACCTGCTTTCTTGTTCCTTTGCAGTGGGATCTGCACGTTGCTGAATAGCAAGTAAATCTGCCCCCAACCTCTTTAGTTCCGCGCGGTAATTTCCAAAGGTTCTGGAGCTCCAGTGGGTTAATTTTTGAGACACAGTAGCAAGTTTCTCCTATACCGTCTGACCCGACCTCATATGCTGCCACCAGGTTTCAATCATGTTTCTGCATGATCTGTCCCATGTCCACATCGATTCAAACCGAAATAGTTTTCTCCTTGGGTGCGATAGGCTTTCCTCCTCTCCACAAATTAGAATTGGGTTATGATCTGAAGAAACCCTTACCAGTGTATGGCCGAAAAGAGACCGATCCAATTTGGATCCGCTACGGCTCTATCGAGTCTCTCCCATATGGCCCCTTCGCTTTACCGTCGATTGTGCCAAGTGAATTCTGAACCGATATACCCCAAGTCGACTAGGTTACAGCTGTCCAGACAATTGTGGAATTCCGCCATTAACGGACTCTCTCTAGCTCGCCCTCCTTTCTTCTCTGATAACCATAGGATTTCGTTAAAATCTCCAAAGCCAATAAGTGGCAAGTTGTCAAGTCCGCTGATATATGTAATTAGCTCCCATGTGAGTTTCTTGTTTGCACGTTCAGGCCATCCATATACTCCTACCCCTCTCCAAAGTGACACATTGTTTATTCGAACAATAAACTAAACACAGTGCGCCGAGTATCGGGTTATTAAAACATCAATATCTTTCTTCCATCCATAAATTAGGCCCCCACTTAAACCAACAACATCAATAATAAAGAAATTGTATTCTTTAAAAGTTTGGTAAAAGTGAGAACAATCGCTTTTCTTTAATCTGGTCTCCATCAAGAAAAGCATGTCTGGGTAATTTTCCCTCATTAACCGTTTGAGGGTACCGAATGTCTATGAGTTACCTAGCCCCTGGACATTCTAGCTAAGTACTTTCATAATGTAGGGTGGGGCCCAATGATGGCCTCCACCCTCTGGTCAGTACTAGTGCTAGCTCTCTTTCTTCCTGTCTCCAGTCCCTCCCTTATATCCTCGAGTGATCTTGAGTCCTCTCTTGCCCTTTTTGATCCCACTGAGATTGGAGCACTAATCCGAGGAGCTACGTGTGACTGCTGTCCTCGTGCAAGCCTTTTCATTTTTGTCCTTTTTAGGCCCTTTCCCGTGCTGGCATGCCCCACTGCAGCAAATACAAGACCTGTGTCTTTTTCGGTTCCTGCTTCCCCATGTGCGATTGCCTTCAATTTATCTGCACAACTGGTACCTTGCCCATGCCGGTGTTGCACTATCACCGTGGTAGAGCCTGACCCATCTGCTTCCATATCGTCGGCTGGTTCTATGTCTTCCTCCATGTCCGTGGGAGTGCAATCAAACTTATTCAGATTGCCCAAGTCGTCCAGATGGTTCTCCAGACGTGTCGCCTGCCCAGCATCATTCCCTGGGATTAAGCGTCGCCTAGCCCCTTTAGAGCCCTCAACTTCTACTTTTTTGCTCATCTGTTCTGTCCCCTTTTTTTCACTGTATCCACAGCTCACTTTCCACAGCCTGGTTAGGGAAGCTCGTAGGGTGGGATCGTATGGCCATTCTGTATCCAACTGATGTTCCATTTGTTCTTCACAGTCCTCATGGACATGCCCTATCACACCACAGAGGTAACAGAAGTTTGGGAGCTTTTCATATCGCACCGCCACCCATGTGGACTTACCTTTCCCGATGTTCAGTTTAATCCCGCGCTGAATCTTCTTTGAGACGTCCAGCCGCACTCTCACCCGAATGTTGGTAGCCTAGTTCTCCATACTTTCCTCATCCACCTGTAGCACCTCCCCTATTCTGCCTGTGATTTTCTCAATCAAGTGGGGTTGTCGATACTGGAGAGGCATGTCTACAAGTCATACCCAGAAATCGCACAGGGCCATGTTGAGTTCAGATAGCTGTGATACCCCTTCCAGATTAGCGAGAATGACCAAGTGGCGATCATAATGCCATGGGGAATCACGGAGAACCCTTTCCTTATCCTTCATGGATTGAAACTCAATTATAAAGAGCCCGTCGCCACATTCATTGACCTTGAACCCCTTATACGTGCGCCAGATCGTGTTGAACGCGTTTGACATCGAACGGATGTTCAGTGGTTTCGACGAGAGGAGTCGTCCCACTACCTTGCGTGTTGCATCAGTAACCACCGACATCTCGTCTTGTTCGAGTACCACAACAGTGTCCTCCTCATCTCGTCTTGTTCGAGTACCACAACAGTGTCCTCCTCGTCAGTTAACTTCAATCGTTGCCATTG
Organism: Euphorbia lathyris; assembly: GCF_963576675.1. NCBI lineage: Eukaryota > Viridiplantae > Streptophyta > Magnoliopsida > Malpighiales > Euphorbiaceae > Euphorbia > Euphorbia lathyris. The sequence continues at coordinate 62,193,266 of NC_088910.1, read as the reverse complement.
TTTTTCAATTCCTTCCATCGTTTTTCGCAGGTTTAATCAGTAAGGAAGATTGTTTCAGTGAGTAAACATTTGATCGTAAAAGAATGATGCACCAAAAATGGCAGCAAAACCTAGCCGCACGTGAAGACGTCGCAGGTTAGAGAGAACCTCATATTAGGGCTCGGGATATGTTGAGTCAAAATGTTAATGTTCGACTCTTATTAACTTATTATTTGGTAACGTTTAGTTTTCACCTATTAAAATTAGTGAAATCTCAACCAATGTAGATCGTAAAGTAATCATTTTGTTAAAAGTGCAACTTATCTAATATAAAATCGATATGTAAAAACTTAATAAAACTCTTATCAGAATTGTTAAAATTTTAACGAACTGTTAACTTTCTATTCATATTAGTTGGAATTTTACCAATTTTAATAGGTTAGTGTGGAGAAATGTTACCAAATAATAGACGGGGGGAATTTTTTAACATTGTGGATAAATCAAAAAATTAAATGTTAATAAATAATCATAGTTGTTAGACCCTAATTGGACCGACCGGGTCAATTCTATTCAATTGGAACTAGTCATATTTCCGGACCGGAGGTGGTTCAATATTTTTTAATCTTTGAAAACCAGTCAGAACCATTCGAACCGGTTAGGTTAAACGTAAACAATTTACACAGTCTCAGTTGAGCGGCTAGCTTACTATTCATATTGATATTTCGCCAATTTTAATAGAACAGTGACAAATCTTACCAATCAATGGACGAGGGAGAAATATTAACATGTCAAAAGAATCAAATGTTAACAAATATTAACCTGGTTCATTCGAAACTAGTCACACTTTTAGGATCGGAGGTGGTTTGATTTTTTCACATTTAAAAACCAGTTGGAATCGTTTGAATCGGTTGGGTTAACTATGAACCGATTGATCCACTTCTGATTAAGTGGTTTGGTCCGGTTAGATTTCATTAATATTTAGTTCAAAAAAAAAAGGCTTAATACATCATTTGCCCCTGAACTTGTCCAAAAAGATTGATTGGCCCCCTGAACTTTCAAAGTGTCTTGACAGCTCCCTGAACTTGCATAAAATATTCAGTTAGCCCCATGAACTTGCGTAAAATGTAATCAATTGATCACTCGGTCGCAAAAAAGTAAGTTAAATGCGGAAGATGTATTCTACGCATCTTAGAATGTTATTACATAATTCAAAAATAGATTAAAAATGAAGTTATTGCTTGCTCAACTATACAACTTGTCTTCTCTATTCTAAGCACCGTATACTCTGATTTCGGTCGTTTTACTTTTTTTAAGACTCGTGCAATATATCTTCCGTATTTAACTTACTTTTTTGCAACCGAGTGATCAATTGATTACATTTAATGCAAGTTCAGGGGGCTAACTGAACATTTTATGCAAGTTCAGGGGGTTATCGGGATACTTTGAAAGTTCAGGGGGCCAATCAAGCTTTTTGGACAAGTTCAGGGTGCAAATGATGTATTAAGCCAAAAAAAAAAAAAAAGAGTTTTGAAACTGATGAAATTTAAACCTTAAACTTTAAGGTAAAAATATATGTACTTATCACTAAACTATCATTTAATTAGTGATTATATTCAACAACGTGTGTATATATAATATTTAAACTATTAATTATTATTATTTTTTATTTTATATTTTGATAAATATCATAAAAATGATTTAATCTTCTTAATATTTATAAATTGATATTTAAACTTTGAACATACACAAATAAAATTTAAAAGTCTAATAATTTATAATTTAAGTTGAATTATCAAACATATATTATATTATTATATTTACATATTAATAATATTAATAACAATAATAACTATTTATATATAAAAAAAGTATATATCCTTTTCAATTTTTATAAATATTAATTTTTAATTTTATCTTATTAAATTTATTAATTTAATATTACAAAACATCAATATGTATTGGTATTAAGAAAATACTTTCAATTTTTTTTATTAATAATGTTAATATTTTATTATATTATAAAATTAATTGAGAATAGAAATATAATGTTTTATATATTTAATTCCGATTGAATCTCAGTTGAACTTTGAACTCTTAAAGCGTTTTTTTCTATTTTTTGATCGGGCCAATTTTGACAATTATAAAAATAATAGATATGTGAAAAAAACCAACAGGTGAGAATATACTAATGCTTTAAATGTATTTATTACTAGATCAAGTCGCCTTTTGAAACTTTCTAATTAACTTACCTATGTAAGTATTTTTGTGCATAGAATATGAATTTAGACTATGAAAATCTTTTATTTAGAAAGAACAAACTTGATAATATAAGGTTTTTCTTTTATTTGTTAGTAATTTTGAAGGCCATACATCAGTTTATTCCAATACCTAGCCATTTACCATCAATAAGGAAGTATTTTTCTGCCTGCAATATGACCCTAGAGTATAAAAAAAACCTTATTTGTATAGTGAAGCTAAGGAAATCTTCTAAAATTTGATTTTTTTTAAATCTTTTTTACTGATTTTTGAAGGAAATATATCAATTGAATTGATTCTCATATATGCATATGCATGTAATTGACTAATTGAAATTGGTTGTTGAAAAGTCAATGAAAGAAAATTATAATCAAATTAGAGCTTGAATTAGTGGCTTAAATTGGGCTTTTCAAATAATTAAAGGGATGTGACTACTAATTTCAATTTCATGGCAGTTGGAATAATTCACAAGTTGCCCAACTAGCACAACATGCTCAACAATTCATTACAAATCATCAATATGAAGTTAACAATTTATGCTAGTTTTTTTTTATTAGGTAAAAGCTAACGGACACCCGGGGATGTTTGATAAGAAATATTTTTATTATTTTTTATATAATATGCATTAAGTAGTTTGATACAAATTAATTAATTAAAGACAAAAGGTTAAATAATTGTGCTAGATATATATTGTATTTATATTTTTTTTTATTAAAAATTTGCGCAATGCGCTTACATTAAAGAAGAAAGAAAAATCCCCACCAAACCCGGATGTGATTCGAACCCATGACCTCCCAAGGCATAGGTAAGCTCTCAAATTATCCTATATTTATGTTAATTAGCATAAATATAGGAGAATTACCATAAATACAATAGATATCTAATAAATTGAGCCAATTAATTAAATTAATAAAGCGAGCCAATAGAAATTCTTTGTTGAAGAATGGTTATGGAGAAGAAAATGTCAGATATTAATATGGAGTGGACCTTTAACTATCAGCTCAAGCTAAAATTCTTGATAGAATTTCGGATTAAGCCCATCCTGTCCCGGTGACTTATCCGGATGCATGGTCATTAACGCAACCGTGAACTCTTCCAATATAAACGGTGCAACCAACTTGTTGTTCATGTCCGTATCAACAAATCCCGGGAGAACTTCCAAAGTATTTGATAACACAGAAAAAGATGGAGAATAAACAGAGCTGAAATAATCCTTTACAAGGATTAGTATGGAATTTAAGTTATCAACGAACTGACCTGTGTCTGGCTGGAATATGATTCTGCTTCCTCCGATTTTTGACGCAGGCGTGGAAATTTTTTGTGTTGCGATCCCCGTCTTGAGCCCAGAATATTTTGGCTCTTTGCCTCAAGAAACTATCTTCATGCTCCAGCACCTCATTCAGTTTTTGTTTTGCATAAAAATACTGAACTAATAATTGTCGATCAGTTCTATCCCGCGCCTTCTCCATTACCCTTCGCCACTTTGCAATTTGTGCTTGAAATAAGACATTAAAGTCCCTTCCCCAATTATTCAACATCGCAGTACATGTCTCCAGCTTCCCAATCAGTGACCTCAATTTACTATTTATCCAGTTGGTTGTAATCGATTCAACAAACCCTGGCTACTTAGTCCATGTAGCTTCAAATAGAAATTTACTGCGTCTTTGTATTTGCGGAAGTCGAGCGAGCTGCAATCGAACGGGTGAATGATTCGAATAGCCTGCCGTTTTTGTTTGTAGTTGATAACCTACAAACAAATCCAGCCATCCCATCGAGGTGAAGACTCAATCCCATTTCTCCCGTACCCACCCTCAGTACCTATTCCCCTTTTCCAGGTAAATTGACTTCATTCCAATTTTAATTTTGCCAGACCATAATCTAATATCGCCTGAGCAAACTCTCTTATCAAACCTCTCGGATATGTACTCCTCCAATTTTTTCATCACTGTTTAAGATGCAGTTGAAATCACCCATGACCATCCATGGAATCGAATCTCCATCAGCTAAACCTTACAAGAGCTCCCACGATTCTTTGTGTTTAGCACAATCCGCAAAACCGTAGAAACCTACCAATCTCCATCTGACCACATCCTAGTTAGTAATCATGATGTCAACAGGGTAGTAGGAGAAGGGTGTACAAGGAGCTTTCCCGCACAGGCCCCAAATTTAAGGCGGCCCAATTTTTATTATTATACAAATTTAAATAAATTATTGTTATTAATTATTATGTGAAAAATTAAGTAAAAGTCAACTTATCCAAAAAATTAACAATCTAAGAGTCTTAGGAGGCCCAATTTTTATTATTATTATTATACAATATCTAATTTAATTATTTTTATTATATTTATTATATTAAAAATCAAGTTAAAAGTATTTTGGTATTTCATTTTGTAGAAACATTATTATTATATGAACGTATTAATTTTTTTAATGAATAGGGTCTAATTTTTTTTTTATTTAGCACAGGGCCTCAAAAATGTTTAATACGACCCTAGATGTCAATATGGTGATCGGAGTAGCCTCTCAGCTCCACATCAGTCCCAGTCTTCCAGAGAAGTGCCAGCCCCCAACTGTTGCCACATTTATTTACTACCACACTATTGTCAAATTGTAACTGTTGTCGAATGCTTGTGATTCTACTTTCCTCAACTAAAGTCTCGATTAGAAACACCACTTCGGGTTTTTGGGACTTAATTACATCTTTCAATGCACGAACTGCCGGGTGGCTTCCCAAATCACGATAGTTCCAACTTAGTAGTATCATAATTCCTAGCGGTCCTGATTCACAGGACTCGCCGATACATTGTTTCCTGAACTCTCCTCATTCCTCAAAGAACCGAAGTTGTTCATTACTTACTGTTGCCCCTTTCATTTCCCCCCACCTTTCGCCTCTCTACAGCACTTTCATGATTCTATGAGTTCTATTTTGATATCCTTGTCATTCCCCATCACCTCATTATTATCCAATTTTTTTGTACCACTGTCACTACTAACATTCTCCATTGTCTGAATATTCATTCTCGATCCAGACAATGCCGAGATTACCACATCAGGTTACCTACTACCTCGACCTCCATCTTGCACTCCTCCCTTATTCACAATGTTCGATATGTCTTGAAGAGCCCCCGAGCTAGACTCCCCTTTTCTCGTGTTCTCAGACGTATATTATCCCCCCCCCCCCATCTACCCACATTCCCTTCTCTCAACCATCAGGCACCACTCATATCCCCCCTCTCCGAATTGGAGCCTTTATCGAATCACCTCACTCCCTTGGCATTTCTATCCCATTACATTCAAATAGCTTTTCACAAAATTTATCTGAGTGCCCCATTAAGCCAGACAAATAGTAGAATACTCTGAGTACAAAACCTTCTTTAAGCACACAACTAAAGCTTTGAGGTGAGGTATAGTATAGATGGGCTAAATAGCATGAACTCAGGCCTATAACAACTTTTCCTTTTTATACAACTATTTCTTTCTACTGTATAAAATAGTGCCTTATTTTTAAGTTTACGACCATTAAATACCCCAACCCAACATCTCTCTTCTCAAATTTCATCTTCTTTTTTTCACTTTAGTTTATTTTTTTACATTTTCATTCCGAATCTTATGTTTCTATCCTTGAAGTTTTGGGAATTATCCAAGTAAAAGAAAAATCCAGCATATAGAAAGTCATTTTTAGTTTGAAATAGACTACATTTTAAATTCAGGCTGTGTTGTTGGTTGTTCTATATATTTGGTGTGTGTTTTTTTTTTTTTTTTTTTTAATCTGGATTTTATTGCCTTCTATGTTTCAGATCTCATTTTTATAGTTTTTTTTTATGATTTGAAATAAATAAGGAAAATTTACACATAAATTCATATTTAAAAAATTATATACAACTATGTAGTAATTTGAATAATATCAAACTAAATAAATCATTGTTTTTTTTATATATATTTTAAGAACTAGATTTTATGAATTAGAGGCCTAAGATATATATTTTTTAGGACTTATAATTTATGAATTGAGGTCTAGAATTTATAAATTACGCATAAATTCACATTTTATTTGTGATATATAGAAAATAGTGACATATTGAAAATTAAGTTTTGTAATATGATTTAATTATAATTTTATAATTAGATATCATTTTCATGTAAAAAAACCCAATAAATAATGTAGGAATAAATGGAGTAAACAGGTCTAGCCCATTAATCGATCCATTTATGGCCTGTCCGTAACCTAATCTGTTAGGGTTAGGTGTTAGGGTTAGGGTTAGGCTTAGCTATAAATAGATAGCTATGTAGGCTAAACCTAAGGATCACAATACACAAGTTTACCATAGTGATAACATAATATATAGAAAATACTGCACAAGGCAATTCTTTCTCCCTACACCCACACAGCCACCTCCCCCTTCTGTTCCTTGGTGTACGTTCTTAGTTCGTGGAACAATGGTGGTGACTGCTCATATGGTCAAGGTTGTAAAAAACATTAGACGCTAGCCGAGTGGACATGACCCTCGAAGATTAATCGAATTTATATTTTTATATTTTTTATTGATTAATAACCAAATTGTCATATAAATCTGAGAAACTAGACCCATATTTCACTACAAAAAAAACGATTATTGGGGACAATTAAAATTGTCCCTAAAAATAAGAAAAATTGTCCCCTTTGCTTTTGGAGACAATTTTAATTGTCCCTTGGTTTCGTCCCCTATGCGAGCGTACCCTATTCTATAGGAGACAAAAATATGATATCGTCCTCATTTTTTGGGACGATTGTCGTCCCTAAGAATAAGGACAAATGTCGTCCTCATTTTGAGGGACGGTTATCGTCCCTCTTTCTAGGCACGATTATCGTCCCCATACAAAGGACACAAATTTTGTCTCTATCTTTAGAGGACTATTTTTTATCGTCAAAGAAAAGGACAATTATCGTCTTCATATAAAGGAGACAACTTTTGTCCCTATTCTTATAGGATGATTTTTTGTCTACAAATTAAAGGACAATTGTCGTCCCCATGCAAAGGAGACAATATTGGTCCTTAAATATTCTGTCCAAAATTGTCAAACCATAAAATGAAATAAATATGCAATTTTGGATTGAAGAGAGCTACTATAAAATGTCGCAGAAACTTATGTTGAAATTATAGCATTCATCCTTAATTAGGAAATACAAATGTTTTAGAAAGAGACAAAACTGTCTTAAAGTATCTACGTCCTGAAATTCCATACTGCAGCCTTTAATTGCAACAGATTTGCTAATGCCTATAATGGTAGGATCAACACTCGCAGAGAAAGTTATGCATGACTAAAACAAGTGTTCTATTGAAAATAAAAGCAGAAAAAAAACATAAAACTTAAAAGCATGAATATCAGGGATGCACAACAGAATAAATGAATATCAGGGATGCACAACAGAATAAACAAAAGAGAAACAAACAACACATGAGTTTACATACCTATGAAAGAACTTTGAACGGCTGCTGCTGCAAAAAAAGGAGCCAACTGCAAAACAACCTGCTACAACAACCACGTTAGCATACAACAATTAAACATCAAATTAACAAAGGAATCACAATTCCAATGTACGCATAATGTGTATATAAAATTGGAGGTTAAGGTCTGGTCAAACTTTCAAGACAGGTGACAAAATTGAAGTTTAAAACAAGCACTGACAATTGTAACAATTGTAACTTAAGGCAGTATCAGGACACAAAATTGGAAGAGAAGATGAATGGCATTTTAATTTCGATTCAAGCATATATTTCAGAATTATAGAAAAAATAACCAACCTTGAATCTTGTGAAAGTTTAGCTGGTAGATATAATTTACAGCTCAAAACCTGCAATTGCACATTTTTATAATCGTTTCTGTTATCAAATAGCCAAGTACTATATAATGCAATACAAGAGCATCATCGAAACCGAGTATACCTGACTCCAGCTACCAGGAGTTGTACATAAATCAACAACATGCTTTGCCACTGAAAATCAAGTCACGATTAAACAACAAAGGTGAAAAAAGCACTATGTGAACATTTTCAATTCATCACCATGTTAGACAAAAATGAATTGAGTTTCAGACAGAGAATGCACCTTCAAATATGTTGAATTCTTCATGGATGAATCTAGAAAAACCCCAAATGCTATTGCAGCAACCAAAATCCCCAAGTTGTTGAGACCTACCCTAGTACCAGCAGCTCAATCAAAATACAGACACAAACAAACACCACTAGAACAATCAAACCAAAAAATAATCAAATTCGAAAGATGAGAACATCATCGACCATTGAAAAATCAGAAAAATTGGCCTATAGGTAATAACTATCCAAGTTGGCCTTATAAAAGGTTTGTAACATAAAGCATGATTTGATTAGTTAAGTCTCTCAAATTGAGAGAAAGAAAAGAAAAACAATGAATAAGAGATTTGGAGCAGCCTACCGGCACCGTTGCAGGGATGGTGTTGTGTTGTTGTCATTCTCGCGGGTGCCTCCGTTGTTCACAACCTTGTAATGAAATTCAGTTGTTATTTTCGTCTGTAGTTTTCATGCCTATGAAATGTTTGATAAATTGTATAAATGACATGAATTTTGGAGATGCTACCTCAAGACAAGCAAACTGAATCTTCTCTGCAATCTCACAATTCATATTATTAATATAAGCAACATGCACAACGGATAAAATTAAGTGTCTTCATTCTAATACAAAATGTGAGATTGATCACGCGGATCTCCTCATGAGCATGGATGAACAGAGATATGGTGCAAAACGTTCCTGAATAATAGTCAACAAGATCACATGTAAGATGTTAATGGTCCATGTTAGAGAAATACTACTTGGCTTTGCAAATAACAAATGTGTCCAGCCATGGTTCTAGGACTGCAGTTAATGCAAAGAGAAACTATAAACATAAAAGCTTCTACTGAAGAATGTGATTTGAACATCATATTTCACGTGATTATATATTGAATAGGACCAAATCAATATTGCTGCTCTAGCATATTTAATAGGACCAAATCAATGACAAAACTTCAATTACAGTGTGATAAACAGTAAAGAAACATCAGCATCCATAAATTTCTGCAGTGGAGAAACAAGCATACCTTAATAGAGACTAATACGAAGTAGAAAGTAATGAAGCTAAGACATTTTCCAGAACACGAGTCATTACAAAGACCTGCACACATATAGCATGGAAATTGACAAACTTTAGAATAACTAACTTATGTAATTAAAAACCTGAAAAAATAAGAGGTGAGGCTGTTAATGTGGCCAATAAGTTGGTACAGATCTAGCTACTTACGGGTTTTAAGCATGACCAGAAGATCTCGAAGTAACATGATTACAATAACATGTCTGAACCAGTAGAGGAACATGTTGTACTTGCCCTTTCATATGGGAAAAAAGAATATGTTTTAATGATGTACAATAATATGAAAAAAGAAAGAAACCCCATTTCAGATCTTATAAGGAAAAAACCTAAGAAGAATAAAATTAGAGAGTACTATGAATCAGTCGAGTATTCAAAGAGCTTCCCTTTATGGGAGAAGACAATCAGAGCAACTTCAGCATCACAAAGAACAGAGATCTCATGAGCTTTCTTCAATAAACCAACTCTTCTTTTTGAAAATGTTACTTAAGCATCACAAAGAACAAACTAAATCCAAGAAAGAACTAAAAAGGATAAATCCCTAACCTGAAAAAGAGAGAGAGAGAGAGAGAGAGTTTATAAATGGGATTATTTTCTTTCTCCTTCTTCCTATATGTGAAGCATTTCCTAACAAGGCATGCACACGTATAGAATGGTTAATGGTGAAATAATGGTGGTTTATATGGGATGTATGGCGGTTTTCCCCAAACCACTCTGGTCTTTGTTAGTACATCACTACAAAATTCCTACACCATACGCAGAAACACAAGTGAATGCCAAACGTTTTTCAATGATATATACTTTAGTACATCGCTGCACAATTCCTACATCGTCATGTTTTAATACCCTAATAACGAAATGCAATTAAAAAGAATCAAGATATATTATTTTAGATGCCAAATGAAGACACTTACATCAGCATTCAACTTCTCAAGCTCTTTCTCACTCTTATTCTTCTTATCAAACAACGCTTTTGAGGTTACATTGATAATTTGTTCATAAAAGTTAAATTAGAGATATAGGCAAATAGTCTAGAAACCTCAAGCATACGAACTATAACACAACTGAGAATGAAAAGGCGTGAAACAGAGAAAAAACAAAAAGGATAAATGTAGAGACCCAAACCTGAAATCTTTAGCAATCAAACTGCAAATAGCTTGCCCAAATTGCAAATTAGTGTAAACCAAAGTTTGAAATCTAAAGTAGCAACTTCTAGAGCCTCCGTAAGAGCATTTTGAAGATCAAATTGCATCAAGGATGTCGCCATTTTCGCAGTACTCTTTATGGACGTGAGGCAAAGAGCCATGAAGGTACATTTTATGTTTCATTATAACCTCTTGGAGACTACGCGCTTTTTCCGTGAACTTCACCTGTCAGTCGAAGCATTCCAAAATCAGTACATTTTATGTTTAATCATATACAAGTTTTACCGGTTTCCACTTTTGCATATAAGACTTCATATTTAGCAGACAATAGTTCAGGAAAATGTCTATAAGCAGAAACATGACTTGGCAGGAAAAAAAAGAACTAGGATAAAATTGGCCAACATAGTTCATGAAAATTTTCAAACTGTCAAGTGTACACTTTAAGTTACCAAATAGGTTAATTTTAGAGAAACTTACAACAGAGAGCCTTCGTAACCGGCCATCTTTCACCCTTTGCCGCAAATCCTCACATTCTTCTTGCAAAATAAGACTAAATAAGTTAACTATGTATGGAATGCAACCTACGCAACGACATACTCAACTAAAATCTACTGTAACCTTCACTATTACATGTGGATTTAGTTTAATGTTCATTGAATTAATCACTAAAAACAATCTTCCAAGGTGTTGATAAATACTTCAGCTATTAAATGGTAAAAGATTGTAAAAACAGGTAATTGCTTAGAATGAAACATCCTAAATACTTCAGCGTCAATAGCGTCTAGCTTTATCCATCATATTTTTCACCAAAAGAATTATGATAATATCAAGTTGCATTGCTAGATGGAGCATTGTGATCCCTTTTGGACTTGTGTTATTTCCTAGCATGATTAACATCTACACTGTAAGAGCCACAGTTGAAACAGCAAGCAGGCTCGCCCACTATTTCCAAGCCTCTATAAAAGGAAAAGGAAAGATAAGATGTAAGAGATCTGAGGTCCTCCAACATTATAAACACACAAGGAAATAAAATAGGGATATAACTATGTTATAAGAGTCGTAATGATCCAGGCAACTATAATAAATTAAATCGAAATCAAATCAAATAAAAAAAAATCAAAACTGTAGAAATCAGAAAAGAATTAGTAAAAGAATTACAATTCATGCACACACTAGCAAACTAAGATTGGGGTAAAAAGACTGCCCTCAAATTAAATACCTCTATCTCATTTTCAACAACCAAAAATAGAAAGTTTGTTCAAGCACCTGAATAGATGTAATCTCAAGGTTACACGGATCCTTCATAGTAGCAAAAGACAATGTGTTCAATCTACCATGGTACAATTTCTCCTTGACCGTATCAAGCTACTATCTCGAAGTGCCAGTCGAAGAGGAGCATGTCGAGTGAAGAAGGAGCCGTTGAGAGGAATAACTCGAACTGTTGAAGGGCTACACAAACAGGGGTGGCTATTAGCAAAATTATTTAAACTATACTGAATTAAATTTTATGCAAAGGAATAGCCATAATTTGGCCGGCTTCACTGGAACTATAGGTTTATAAGTGGCAAAAATCAAATTCATATATGCTTAAGGAGGAAATAATGAATAAAAGAAAATATTAGAATGTGGCCAATGAATCTGCCAGGTATAAAGTTTATTTTACATTTATAATCTAGATCTCATAATTCTAATCTAGATCCTCTACATCTTATGAAGAGGTAGGTAGTGATCACAAAGAAAGAATCTATGTATAGGAATGTATAGTTATGTTAAGCATACAACTGTGTAAAAAATAAGAAATTAAGAAATTAACCATACCATTTAGAATTCTGAAAATTCAAGAAGTTTCCACACTCAAACAAGACCTTAGTTGTCATCTCCTTTTCCAACCTCCAAATATAATTCAAAACCACCAAATGTTCAGTAATGGCAACTTCAATATTCTGTTTAGTGGAAAAAAAAATAATGTTTCTAATAAGGCTCTTTCTGTGATTCTGTTAAATCTTTGCTAATAACATCACGAAATCAATTCTTCAAATTAAAACAAAAACCCTAACATGCGATTGACCCAAAATTGTTTAAAACCCTAAAAAAATCAATTCATAAAATTAAAAAACAAAAACCTGTTGTGCCACATGCAGCTTCTGTCGTTAGACTAGAGAAGAAGGGAAGAAGGGGAGAAGGTAGATGGGTCAGGGAAAGGGAAACAGCGAGAGAGCGAGCTTAGATTGAGGGAGCGAGAGAGTTTGATCGCACGAGAGAGAGAGAAAGAGGCGGTAGAGAACTTGAGGGATTTTCAATTTCAGAATTTTTATTTTACTGAATTTCTTTGATTTTGTTTTTGGGGGACTTGTTCCCGCTGATTATTTTGGGACAATTAATGGAGAGATATTTTTATATAAACACTCCGTCTATTTAAATTTGTCCTCTATTCTCACCTTAAAAAGAATTGGGCACTGTATCATCATTTGTCTTCCTTACAAATTTAACAATATACTTTGAGGACAATATAATTTAATTGTCTCTAACTATTTGTACCCAAAACTCCATTTTCTTGTAGTGTTTGTCATTTTTATTCCGTTGTCACGTATTTTATATTTTCTAAATTAGTCATTTTTAATTTAAAACCTAAACTTCGTTGTTTGAATCCCGTAATAAATTTATGACTCAATTTGGATAATTTGGGATTAAAATGAAGTTTTATATTAGATCTACGTGTTTTTAAGGTATTGGGAAATTTAGGGGACTGTTTTGGATATTTGAAAGTTTCTGTCACAAATAACGGTTTAGCGACACAATGACTGTCAGTAAATCTGCTTGAAAAAAAGGGGGTTTTAGGAATTTTTGGCATTTTTGATAAGTTGTTTGTATTATATTTGTAATTCATGTTATTTATGTAATTATTTTGTATTTATTTCATTTAATTATATAGTTTATATTTATATTTATTTCTTATATATATATATCATATAGTTTTATGTTTTATATTTACATTCATTATATCTATATATATATATATATATATTATATTTCTTTGTTATACTTATATATCATATAGTTTTATACTCATATTTATTATATATATATATATATATATATATATATTATAATTTTTACATTTATATTTATCATGTAGGTGCCTTCTATATTTATTATGTATATATTTTATAGTCTTTGTTTATTTGTTATATATAGTTTTACATTTATTTTATACATATATACGTATATAGTTTTATTTAATATATAGTTATATTCATTTTTTATTTTATATATCATATAGTTTTCCCAAATATTATATATATGTATTATATAAAATATTTATTATTGGTATGTTTATTATTTTCATAATTACATATTCAATATACATATTACTACTACTTATTATTTATTTCAATATGCATATGTATTTTTACTATTGTCTTTTTTATATATATATATATATATATATAGGATTAGGTTATGCTTACTTTGTTTTTACCAAGTAAACATTACTTTATATATATTATCATTTATTATGTATATAGTATATCCATATCGACGGTCGTCTCTTCCTCTTAGTTAGTACCGAAAACATCGTCCATCTTTTCAGCCGTTATGCCTTCTCTAAGGAATCAAGACATCCATATGGCCTCCTCTCGGACTCTGCATTCTCCAATCTCTAGGGAGGATATGAACACAGTGCATCTGTTTTCTAGGGATTCGTTCGCTAAACAAAAAACGCCAGAGGTCATTAATCCACCTGAGAAATCAAAGTCTCACACGCCAATAAAAACATTGTCGGACATCGTCGCCAATATCTCATCAGATTCAATTGACACTAATTCGGTGCAACAGCCAATGGTGATGGATATCAGCGGAACTACTGTGGTTAAGATTCTGCAACGCTACTATACTGAACGACTATAGACGTGCAAATTTTCAGTATTTGGTCGCATTACCTTGAATAAAGGCGAGTCCCTATGGAATCACAGTGACCTAAAATCCAAGTTGAATAAAATTTGGTCGAGAACCATGGATTGGAAACTAACTTCATTAGGGAAGGGCTTCTATCAAATTGTTTTACCTTCACATAAAGCTCTGCAACAGGTCTCGGCGAGTGGGGCTCTATTCCTCAAACCTGGGATTATGAGATTCTCCCCTTGGTCTCTCGGTTTTGATCTGGCAAACCACAAATCAACATTAGAATAGGTCTAGGTGAAGATTTATAATCTGCCCTAGGATATGTGGGATAAGAGAATTATTACAAGCATCACCAAATTTATTGGGATTCCGATTCGATTTGACAGAAATACAATTGATGGGGAATTGGGTCATTATACTCGGGTTTCGATTGGCATTGACTTGGAAAAACCTCTCCACCACACCATCCAAGTTGGCGTGGATCATTTCAAAGTCTAGGTCAAACTGGAGTATGAAAACTTACCTGCACTCTATTCAAAGCGTCAGGTTGGGGGACACGTTGTGCCTAATTGTAGAAGAGGAAGACAAGACTCACACCCTCCTAAAACTACAGTAATGGAGTCGAAGGAAAATAATGATTTGTCTTCCCGAAACCAAACACATAATCATACTGATATATCCGTTACATCGTTAAGGGAAAGGAAGCGTAGTGCCTCCAAGGGTCGACATCCACAAAAATGCATATGGCGGAGGGTATTAAACAAACCTTCACATGCAGACATCCTAGTAAGCTCGACGATTGACAGAATCATAACAACTAATTTTCAAAATTCGCATCGGCTCCAGTCCCGGCAATCAATAGTGAGTGACAACTTATGATCTACAAATCACCGGCTGATGAGCAACCGGAACTAGTTCTCCCTTCGTCTTAACCTATACAATAGTATCAGGGTTTAGAAGAGAGGGCAAACGACCACACTTGTGGGGGAATGCGTGAGATTCTTTTGAATTAGGATAATTCTGTTTCTGTGTTTAATAGTAACGAATAGGTGCAATCATGGGCGGACGAGTGTGATAATAATGCTCCCAAGCAAGGAGAATGGATGACTCAATTTGGGAAGAAAAGGCAGATTCACCAGGAGAATATGAAGGAGCCCCGTGTTAGGCGCAAGGGCAGACCTCCCAAGCGTTATCAATTATTGTACTATATTGGAACTGCCGGGGTGTGAGCAATCACAGAATGCAACGCACGATCTCTCAATTTTGCTTTCAGTTCAAACCTCATTTTCTTTGTCTCGTTGAGCCAATGGTGGAACTGGATAGAATCCCACTCAGGTACTGTCAGAGTTTGGGTATGAAGTTTATCTCTGGGAACCTCTGGCTGGTCCCGTAAATGTGGCTTTTTGCAAAAAAAATTGACTTGACTCGATAAACTTGTTTAACAGTGCTGAGTAGCACATTACTATTGACTACAACTCTTATGGCTCCGATTATAGACTACCTTTTGTCTACGGACATGTTTTGGCATCAGGGAGATTACATGTTTGGAGCGATATTCTCAACATCATATGTACTTCTCCAACTAACTAGATGATTTTGGGTGATTTTAATGCTGTTTTGGGGGCACATTAAAAAACCGGTGTTGCACCGTCTGTGGGTTTTTGCTCGAATTTCAAAGGTTTTATTGATGCATGTGGACTATCTTATTTTCCTTCTACTCTGTTCGTCTCTGCCTAATAATCCTTGCGTATTCTCCCCTGACCTCTTGTATTAAGGGCCTCCTCGCACCCTTCACCCTAGTTCCTTTGGATCGGTCCCTAGTCTGGACCATATTGACATTTTTATTTATTGCAACTGATTACACTATAGGATCTAAATCTATTACACTTGTCTATGGAGGTTCGATATTCACTGATCATTGCCCCCTCACTCTTATCGAAGGTTAGGGAAGACACGTTTGTGATTCCATCCAAGGCATAATTAAACAAAAAAGAACAAATTGAAATCTGAATCTAAAGGCACAACCTTCTTTATCACATAAGCCTCTTCGAGCGAAGAAAGATCAAAGTCAAATTCAAGTTGGTTCAAGTCTAGGGAGAAATGCTGATATGACAAGGATCCATAGTACTTGAAACTGCACACAAGACGTAATGTCAACATAAAAAACCCAATATTCCCTTAATAAAAAAAGAGAGAATAATGAAAGATAGGTATGACATATGAAACCATAAGTACACTCTAAATACGATACATTTGGTCAGGGGCTGAACCACCATCATTATAATTGACTCTAACTCTAGGCATGTGCCTCTCTTCATACTCATTCTTCCATCCCTCTAAGTAAGCGATCCGCCATTTCAAAAATATGTAACTCCCATTATCCAGAAAGATCTTAGTTAATGTCCCCCCATCTCTCTTCGGACTATCATTTTGGATTCACATTCAGTTTACTTCCTCCACCTCTTTAGGTGTCCACTATCTTAAGACCAACCAAATACTAGGAGATGTCGGGTCCCGATTCCAATTCATAGGGTAAGGAAACACTTGGTGTTCAGTTGATGATAGCATTTTATTCTTATATTTTTACTTCTTTTTCATATGGGTTTTAATGTGTTTTAATCTTTTTTTTGGGCTTATTAGAAGTAATTTTACAAGTTAGATACATTTTGGAGGCTAAGGAATTAGTTTGCTAGAAATTGGGTTAAATTATGACACTTTTGGTTATTGATCTTTGTTACTTATTTCAGGTTTTCACCCGCGTCGAGTTTTAAATCTAAAGAAGGTCTTAATCAAAGTTGAAGTATACATTTCAAGCTTTCCGAAAAGCTATTACGGGATGAAATCCAAGTTCGTTTTAGTCCCCAAATAAAGCTGTAAAGTTAGTCAAGTGGAGATGTTATTTGAAGAATTTTCAATTCAAGACCTGTTGACAAAATAGATATTATCTCGGGCCTCTGTTATCCAAATTGAGTGATTCAAAAGCCCAAATTCAAGTACATTTCAAGGGCTATGTTTTCTCTGAAGAGCCCAGCTTGAGATACAAATGTTTTGGGTATGAAAAATGCAGTACAAGATTTCTGGCGAATTTGTTGGAAGAAAAATCTGATATTATTCAAATTTTATTATTTGAAATAAGAGGATTATGTGGGATTCAATTAGTTGATTACCTAATTTGTTGGAGAAAATCTCTCCATTATTTTGACCCTTTGATCCTATAAAAAGGGGAGAGAAATGTACAATAGAGCATCCTTTTTTTTCATTCTTTTGAGATTTAGTTTTCAATCATTTGTTTGTGTTGCAAAGTCATGAGTTGCTAAAAACATCTGTTTGGATCTTTAAATTCATTTATATTTAATCGATCCAATAAAGTGGAAAACCGATGCATTCGATGAAATTAAATCGTTTGAATTGCATTTGTGAAAAATATTCAATCCATCTTAAATAATCCAATTCGAGTATTATTGGGTGGAAATAGGTAGCTTTTCTAATTTCTAAGGCTGTTTACATTCTAAATTCTAAAAGCTTATTTAGAATTGATTGATAAACAAGGTTTATTGGTGGATCAATTCCCTTTTAAATTACAATTAAGGAAAAGTAGAGTATTAGAACTTGTTAGTATTCATAACCATTTCATTTGAGAGAGAAATTTATATTTCTATTCGATGATCAATTAAATGGGATCAATACTGAAATAGATCTTGACTGGAAATTTTCTTATCATTCTTAAAGTCTTAATTTAATTATTTACTTTCAATTGATCAACAACAATTTAAACCCCCCCCCCCTCTTTTATTTATTGTTTATTAAAAATTCAGATTATAATATCAGTCTTTGTGGATTCGACCCTGCTTACTGTTTCTACAAAATTTACAGAGTAGGAAATAATATTTGTTGGTTTCGACACCTAACAAATTTTGGTACCGTTGCCGGGGACTGTTATCATTATTTTCTGAATTTTTATAACCCATACTTCTCGTGGAAGTGATTTTCAATTTGATCCTGAAATCGAGAGGACTACTCGTCATTTGAGAAAACGTGCTAAACTTCAAAAAATTTCCTCTAATTCTTCTTTTGTGACTTCTGGGACAGAATTTAGTTTGTCAAATTTTTTTGAAGAATCTGAAATCATGGCTGAACAACCTTTGCGTAGGGCCAGTAATCCAGATGTCAATCAACAACCATTGTGCATAGAGTTAGCACAAACTGATGCGAATTTTGAATTAAAATCTGGGTTGATTCACCTGCTTCCTAGTTTTCGTGGACTTTCAGGTGAAGATCCCCATAAACATCTCAAAGAATTTCATGTTGTTTGTTCTGGCATGAAACCACAAGATGTGAATATTGACCATATTAAAATGTGAGCTTTTCCGTTCTCTTTAACGGATAAGGCAAAAGATTGGTTATATTACTTACCTTCGGGAACTATCACAACTTGGAATGAATTAAAGAAACAATTTCTTGAAAAATATTTTCCTGCTTCGAGAGCTACAAATATTAGAAAAGAAATTTGTGGGATTCGCCAAGGTAGTGGAGAAACTCTCTACGAATATTGGGAGCGATTCAATCAGTTGTGTGCAAGCTGTCCCCATCATCAAATTTCTGACACCCTTTTAATCCAGTATTTCTATGAAGGTTTGTTGTTGTCAGATCGAAACATTATTGATGCATCAAGTGGTGGTGCTTTGGTGGATAAAACGCTTACTCAAGCAAAGGAATTAATCTCAACAGTGGCTGCCAACATGCAACAATTTGGTGTTCGAAATGATGCTGCAGCCAAGCATGTTAATGAGGTGAGTATTAATGCAATTGAAAAATCTTTGAATAATCTGACCTCTCTTGTGCAAAAGATTGTTGGAGGAAATCATCAACAGGTCAAGTCTTATGGAGTTTGTTCAAACCCTGACCATACATCGGATATGTGTCCGAGTATTCAAGACGAAGAGCAAGTCAATGCCATAGGAGGTTTCCAAGGGCAGCAACAACAAAGGAGATATGATCTGTATTCTTCAACTTATAATTCCGGATGGAGAGATCATCCAAATCTTAGTTACGGACCAAAACCAAATAATTATCAGCAGCCCATATCTCAGCCTAGACCACATGTGTCTCAAATGCAAATTCAGGTAATTCTCTTGAACAAATTGTCACTTCTCTTGCTACTAATGTTCAACAAATGCAGCAAAATACTTTAGCATTTCAGCGGGATGTGAGCACATTTCAACAGAATACTTTAGCTTTTCAAACTGATGCGAAGGCTAGTATTCAAAATCTGGAGAATCAAATGAGTCAAATTGCCATAACTGTGGGAAAGTTAGAGAACCAGAATTCTGGAAGGCTTCCGTCTCAACCTGAAGTGAACCCACATCAAAATGCAAGTGCCATTACACTAAGGAGTGGGAAAGAATTGGAAGAACCAATGAAAAAGTCTTCAAACTATGCGTTGGAGGAGGAAATTGAGAAAGAAATAGAGCTATCCAGCAGTGAAATTTCAAAGCCAAAACAACCTTATGTTGTTCCACCTCCATTTCCAAATAGATTGGCAAAATCTAAAAAGGAGCAGTAAGACAAAGAGATTCTAGAAGTGTTTCGAAAGATGGAAGTAAATATTCCCCTTCTTGATGCCATTAAGCAAGTGCCAAGGTATGCAAAATTCCTTAAAGATTTATGCACTAACAAAAGAAAATTGAAGGGAGATGAGAAAATTCACATGGGAGAAAATGTTTCAGCTATGTTCCAAAAGAAATTACCATCGAAATGTAAGGACCCAGGTATGTTCACCATTCCTTGTAAAATTGGTAATTTGAAAGTGGAAAGAGCAATGATAGACTTAGGAGCATCGATAAATGTCATGCCTAGCTCAATTTATCATTCTTTGAACATGGGACCTTTAAAAGAAACAGGAGTAATCATTCAATTAGCTGATAGGTCCAATGCATATCCTGAAGGAGTTTTAGAGGATGTCTTAGTGCAAGTTAATGAGTTAGTGTTTCCTACAGATTTTTATGTATTAGATATGGAGGAAGATCATTCTTCCAAATCTGTACCGATTTTGTTAGGAAGGCCATTCTTGAAAACGTCAAGAACAAGGATAGATGTTGCTGAGGGTATTTTAACTATGGAATTTGATGGAGAACTGATTAGATTTAATATTTATGAAGCCATGTGTTTTCCTAGTGATGTTAATTCTATTTTTGTTATTGATATAATTGATAATCTAACTCAGCCAATTTTTGAGTTAACTGATGGAGATAACTTGAAGTTAGTTATTAATGGAGGAGTTAATTATAAAGAGCTGAAAAATCTTGAAGTAAAATATGACATTTGTGAAGAGATGAAAAATTCAGTTTCTGAATTGGAAAGTTTGAAACATATCAGGTATAAAGTGTCTGACATTAATCTTCCAATAGCTAACAATAAGCTTCTTCCATCTATTTTACAGGCACCCAATTTGGAGTTGAAAATTTTACCTGAACATCTGAAATACACCTATTTTGGTGATAATCAGACTCTTCCTGTGATCATTTCGAATAAATTGACCTCTTTGGAAGAAGAGAAGCTTGTGAGAGTCCTCAGAGAATACAAGGAAGCCATTGGATGGACAATTGCTGACTTAAAAGGCATCAGTCCTTCTATTTGTATGCACAGGATTTTGCTAGAAGATGGCTACAAGCCGACACGAGAAGCTCAGCGTAGGCTTAATCCACCAATGATGGAGGTAGTAAAAAAAGAAGTTATGAAACTTCTAGATGCAGGTATGATCTTCCCAATTTCTGATAGCAAATGGATTAGTCCAGTTTAGGTAGTACCGAAAAGAACTGGTTTTACTGTGGTAAAAAACGATAATGGTGAATTGATTCCAACCCGTGTGCAAAATGGGTGGAGAGTCTGTATAGACTATAGAAAACTGAACTCTTCCACAAGGAAGGACCATTTTCCCCTACCCTTTATTGATCAAATGTTAGAAAGGTTGGCGGGTCGTTCTCATTATTGTTGTCTTGATGGCCATTCTAGTTTTATGCAGGTACCCGTAGCACCCGAAGACCAGGAAAAAACAACGTTTACATGCCCTTTTGGTACATTCGCCTACCGTCGTATGCCGTTTGGATTATGTAACGCACCTGCAACGTTTCAAAGATGCATGTTAGTATTTTCTCAGATTATGTAGAGAATATCATAGAGGTATTTATGGATGACTTTACTATCTATGGTAATTCATTTGATGATTGTCTAGAAAATCTGATTAAAGTGTTAAAAAGATGCATTGAAACAAATTTGGTGTTGAATTATGAAAAATGTCACTTCATGGTTGATCAAGGTCTAATATTAGGTCATATAGTATCATCAAAAGGGATTGAGGTTGATAAATCTAAAATTGACTTGATTAGAACTTTACCTTACCCCACCTCCGTGCGGGAATACGTTCTTTTCTTGGTCACGCAAGATTTTATAGAAGGTTTATTAGAGACTTTTCTAAAATCACCCAGCCTCTAACTAAGTTGTTGCAGCTAGATGTTCCTTTTGATTTTAGTGCAGAATGCAAGACGTCATTTGATCAGCTGAAGGAATTGTTGACGTCAGCTCCAATTATCCAGCCTCCAAATTGGGAGTATCCTTATGAGATAATGTGTGACGCTAGTAACTATGCAGTAGGTGCTGTGTTGGGACAAAATATTGGCAAGCTTACTAATGCTATTTACTATGCCTCAAGAACTCTTGATAGTGCTCAAAGAAATTATTCCACCACAGTGAAGGAGCTTTTTGCAGTAGTATTTGCATTAGAGAAATTTCGGTCTTATTTATTGTGTACTAAAGTCATTATTTACTCTGATCATGCAGCTTTGAAATATATTTTCATCAAAAAAGAAACCAAGCCGAGGTTGCTAAGATGGATTCTGTTATTGCAAGAATTCGACTTGGAAATCAGAGATAAGAAAGGAAAAGAGAATTCAGTTGCTGACAATTTGAGTAGACTTGTACTCGATGAAGAACCCTTGCCTCTCTCATAATCATTTCCAGATGAACATCTATTTGAGGTTCAATTTTCTAATCCTTGGTATGCTGATATTGTGAACTTTATAGTTACCAAAATTTTACCAAGTGAACTGACTAGAGCCCAAAAAGATAGGATAAAAAGTGAGTCAAAATATTATATATGGGAGGATCCATATCTTTGAAAACATTTCTCTGATCAAATAATCAGAAGATGTGTACCTGAAAGTGAATTTTCATCCATTTTAGAATTTTGTCACTCATATGCCTGTGGTGGACATTTTGGACCAAAGAGAACAACACGTAAGGTGCTAGAATGTGGTTTATTTTGGCCTAGTTTGTTTAAGGATGCATATCTATTCTGCAAGTTTTGTCATAATTGCCAAAAGACAGGAAATTTAGGACATAGAGACCAAATGCCTCTTTCCCCAATTTTAGTTTGTGAAATATTCGATGTATGGGGGATCGATTTTATGGGTCCTTTTCCATCTTCTTTTGGTAATATATACATTCTTTTAGCAGTAGATTATGTTTCTAAGTGGGTGGAAGCTAAAGCCACCAGGACTAATGATTCTAAAACTGTTGTAGATTTTGTCAAAAGTCACATTTTTGCTAGGTATGGAACACCAAAAGCGATCATCAGTGATAGAGGCACTCACTTCTGTAATCGGGTGGTTGAAAATTTGTTCAAGAAATACAATGTGACACATAGGGTCTCAACAGCCTACCATCCGCAGACAAATGGGCAAGCGGAAGTATCCAACAGAGAAATTAAGTCCATTCTAGAGAAGACTGTCAATGCAACTAGGAAGGATTGGAGTGCTCGTTTAGATGACGCTCTGTGGGCTTACAGAACAGCGTACAAAACTCCAATTGGTATGTCACCATATCGTCTCATTTTCGGTAAGTCATGTCACCTTCCTGTTGAACTTGAACATAAAGCGTATTGGGCAATCAAGCAGTGTAATATGAACATGGATGAAACAGGTAATCAAAGAAAGTTACAATTGCAAGAACTTGATGAGATAAGGCATGATGCTTATGATAATTCTAGAATTTATAAAGAGAAGACTAAACTTTTTCATGACAAAAATATTTTCAGAAAGAATTTTGAAGTTGGTCAAAAGGTTCTCTTGTTTCATTCTAGACTTAAATTATTTCCAGGAAAACTAAGGTCAAGATGGGTTGGACCATTTCTTGTAACTAATGTGTTTTCTCATGGTGCAGTTGAAATTCAGAGTCTTCGTACTAATAAAATATTCAAGGTTAACGGACATTGTCTTAAACCTTATTATGAAGGATTTCAACTGAACAATTTGGAAGTAATCAGTTTGCAGGTTCCAATTTATGGAGATTGATTTGGGACTTCTTCTAGCCAAAGACGGTAAATTTAGGCTCTGGTTGGAAGGCAACCCAACATAATTAGCAAGCTTTTGTATGCTTTCTTTTACAATTGCTACTAGCAAAGCACCAGAGGATATGATCTGTTCAAATTAACTACTGTCATTTTGACAGTCTTATTTTGATTTTTCAACTTTTACTGTTTCTTCAACCTTTGGAAAAAGGCAAATAGACCAGCAATCCTTTTTCATGGCTGGGAGGTTTATTTGTGGTAAGGCTTTGGTTTTAATGGTAAATGGTAATATCAGTAGAGTTACAAAAGTTGCTAATATTTTTACTTTTTAGTTTTTAGGTTTATTAGTGTTTTATATTATGTATTGTCGTTTTTCTTTGTAGGTTTAGTTTTATTTATTTAGCTTATTTTAATTGCTTTACTTTTTAGTTATGTCCCTTGCACTTAATAACTCTATTTTACTCTTTTTGGTGAGTGAATAGCCGGTGAATGGCGTCGACAGCATGTTATGTGCGAGAGGTTGAAGTCGTCGTTTACATCCTGTAAGCAATCTTCTTTCTCACTCTCTACTTGCTCTGATCCGGTCTTCATTATGCGCACCTCTTGCCTCCACAACCCTAGCCGCCGCCATCTACCAACTGTCCCGGCGGTCACGAATATTCAGGGCGCTGCTATCTCGCCTTTCAAATTCAATATGTGCTGCTTGTGTTTTTCTGCTCTTCGAACAGCAATCATCCGAACTCGCTGTCGCTTCCTTCTCAACTCAGTGTTAATGGAGATTTTTGATTCACATCAGATTGCATATTTCCATTTTACCCATCATTTGTCAATCGGTTTGATTTTGTAACCCTTCTCATTATTCTCAGTTTATTGAATTCTTGGTTATGAAATTGGTAAAATTGACAGTAAATTGAGACTAATTTCTCTTAAAAGATCAAAATCTGAACTGATTGAACTTCTAGAACTTGGGCATGTGAATTGAGCAATTGAGATGTGGAGTATGTTTGGTCTAAGCTAATAATTTGGTTTGCTGAGATTGAATTAGACTATTCATGTTATATTGTTGACACTTTAATTGGGAATCATTTGAAATATGTGAATTGGCTTGCTGAGATTGAATTGAGAGGGCTGAACTTGTGGGTTGTTAATTGATTTTGTTGATGGTATGGAGTTTCTTTGATTTTGTTCACTTAGATTTCATTGGTCAATATTGTTTGTTTAACATGAAATCCCACCTTATCTGATGAATTTTTTTTACCAGTTGAGAAGAATAAATAAGTGAATTGGTGGTAGAAATATTGTTGTTTTCAAGCCTTGGTTCAACATGTTTTTGTTGGTAAATTGCAACTATAGTTTCTGATTGGTACAGCTCTGGTTTTGGGTCTGAAGAAATTTGATTTACAGCTGCTAATTGGTTCTTGGACTTAGTTCTCACCAGGCTATTTCATCATTTACCCTTTAAGTTCAGGGAAGTTATCTTTTACTTATCCTATTTATATTCTGTTTTATCTTTGTTTTTCTTTTGTTACTTAAGCTTATGTCTTGGGTACATTGAGGACAATGTCAGATTTAGATATGGGGGTGTATATTTATAGCTTGAGTGTTTTTTTTATGATGCTAAATTGGCCAATTGCTTGTGCTAAAATGCTTCTCAAGTTTCTAAAAGAGTTGAAAAAAAAAATTCGAACAAATTTTCCATTTTGTCAATTTGCAGCTTGTGTTCCTTTTCAAATTAGTATTAAGTTGCCATGTTCTATAGACTTGACTTGATTAGCTTGAGGAAATTTGAAAAATTATAGCCAATCTTCATTTACCAATTTAACTTGATTATTCTCTTTGAAATTGATTTGTTTGACAAGAGTGCTAGACATTAAACACCAACATACACCTTTTCTGTGAGATTTTGAGCCTAATGAGCAATTCATTACACATTGTTCTTATTTTTCTTTGTTTGAGTGATGTCCACTTTAGATTGAGAATTCTAGAACTTGCTTTGTTATGCATTTTGAGACCACATTTAAACTGACTCATGTATGAATATGATAAGGGCAACTAGGAGTAGCCATTTTGAACTTTCTGAAATAGCCAGCCTGCAATTTATCCACTAGTTAGCCAACTTTGAGCCTTAATCCATTTTTTTTGTTTGAAATAAACACATCAGTTTCTAGCCCTTTGCCTAATGTTATCCTTTCTACCCTTGATCACTTGAACTAAATCACACATGGACATGTTCTTAAGTCAATATTTCTGCAAGATCTTTTCATTCATAGATGTAGCTATTCTAATGCTACATAACAGCTTAAAAAAAATCATAGATTAAATAGCACTTGAAGTCACCAAAGCTTGAGAAAAAGTCCTCATTCTAGTGTTGTTCCTTCCTCTTGAAAAGAAACAGAGAAAAACTCCAAAGGGCCAACGCTTCAAAATCTTAAAACAGCTTCTCAAAATCCTTTATATCTGTGCTGTGTTCTTCATTCAAAAACAAAAAAAAAACAAAAAAAGGTTGCTAAATTCTCTAATTCTATATGATTCAAAATAAAAAAATAAATAAAATGAAGCTGATTATTGAGCTTTCTTTTCTTGCTACAACAAATTGACATGAACAATGTTTGATTATTTAGTTCCTTTGATCCTTTCACCTAAATTTTTCCTTTACCATACCAATACCCTTGCCCCATTACACCCATCTTAAAGACCCTTCGATTTTTACATTGAGTTCAATTTAGTGGTGGAGATTTGATATATCCGCAAGCTTATGGTTAATTCCTTTTTATTGTTCTGACTTGAGTGCTTCAATTCAACACCCTTAAACACTTGTGTGAATAGAGTGACATCAATGGGAGGGTGTTTAATTCTAGTATTCTTTGATTCCATTGTAAATTGTTAAGCTAATGAGATAATTAAATTGGTGAATGCATCTTGTGCTATGAGTTGTTTTTTTTCCAATGGTTAATTTAGTCTATAGTGCTTGGTATATGCAAGAAAGTTTGGAAAGGTAAATATAGCTGGGTTGAGAAGTGTTGAAAACTTGTTTGTTTTGTTTGCTTGAGGATAAGCAAAGGCTAGGTATGGGGGAATTTGATGATAGCATTTTATTCTTGTATTTTTACTTCTTTTTCATATGGGTTTTAATCTTTTTTTGGGCTTATTAGAAGTAATTTTACAAGTTAGATGCATTTTGGAGGCTAAGGAATTAGTTTGCTAGAAATTGGGTTAAATTATGACACTTTTGGTTATTGATCTTTGTTACTCATTTCAGGTTTTCACCCGCGTCGAGTTTTAAATCTAAAGAAGGTCTTAATCAAAGTTGAAGTATACATTTCAAGCTTTCCGAAAAGCTATTACGGGATGAAATCCAAGTTCGTTTCAGTCCCCAAATAAAGCTGTAAAGTTAGTCAAGTGGAGATGTTATTTGAAGAATTTTCAATTCAAGACCTGTTGACAAAACAGATATTATCTCGGGCCTCGGTTATCCAAATTGAGTGATTCAAAAGACCAAATTCAACTATATTTCAAGGGCTACGTTTTCTCTGAAGAGCCCAGCTTGAGATACAAATGTTTTGGGCATGAAAAATACAGTACAAGATTTCTAGCAAATTTGTTGGAAGAAAAATCTGATATTATTCAAATTTTATTATTTGAAATAAGAGGATTATGTGGGATTCAATTAGTTGATTACCTAATTTGTTGGAGAAAATCTCTTCATTATTTTGACCATTTGATCCTATAAAAAGGGGCGAGAAATGTACAGTAAGGCATCCTTTTTTTTTTCATTCTTTTGAGATTTAGTTTTCAATCATTTGTTTGTGTTGCAAAGTCATGAGTGGCTAAAAACCTCTGTTCTAGTCAAGATTTATCAAGGTTTGATTCAATAATATTGTGAGAATTGTTCTTCATTTAATTCCTCTTCTTGAATGTTTGGATATTTTCTGTAATCTTGAGATTTATTTGATATTAATATTGACGTCTTATTTCTATGTGGAAAACCGATGCATTCAATGAAATTAAATCGTTTGAATTGCATTTGTGAAAATATTCAATCCATCTTAAATAATCCAATTCGAGTATTATTGGGTGGAAATAGGTAGCTTTACTAATTTCTAAGGCTGTTTACATTCTAAATTCTAAAAGCTTATTTAGAATTGATTGATAAACAAGGTTTATTGGTGGATCAATTCCCTTTTAAATTACAATTAAGGAAAAGTAGAGTATTAGAACTTGTTAGTATTCATAACCATTTCATTTGAGAGAGAAATTTATATTTCTATTCGATGATCAATTAAATGGGATCAATACTGAAATAGATCTTAACTGGAAATTTTCTTATCATTCTTAAAGTCTTAATTTAATTATTTACTTTCAATTGATCAACAACAATTTCAAACCCCCCTCTTTTATTTATTGTTTATTAAAAATTCAGATTATAATATCAGTCTTTGTGGATTCGACCCTGCTTACTGTTTCTACAAAATTTACAGAGTAGGAAATAATATTTGGTTGTTTCGACACCTAACATCAGTGTATATTTTCACATATCAGTGCCTCAACTTTGGAGGTTTGTCCTTGAAACCCTTCATCACATACATCTTTTGATGCCCCTAACTTAAATGCCTCAATTTATCGCCTATGGACACGAAGTCAGTTAAACAAATCTTGGCCTCTTGACACATTGAGTACATGTCGACCATGATCTTCCATCCATTGCGTATGATCTGTATGGGAGCTAGGTTGAACTATTTCAATACCTCTATGACAAACGAAAGCAAGGGAAACCGTATACCCATGTCTAGTTGATCCTCGTACACTATCATTTCATTCGACTATATAAAATTGTCAACTCTAGCTGTTTTCGGAAGAGAATTTATGTGTAGGGGATGACCTATCAAATATACCATTGAGAAGGTAAAGAGAACCCTACTTATGATAATAATGTACGCATTTATCAATGTCTTAGACTTTGGCACCGATGGATGGCCAAACGGATAAAACCTTTCCCATCGAGACTTTGGCCTCAGTACTATACCTCAAGGCTAGATCTTCTCCCTCAAATCCCAAAAAACAAAAGGAAGTGTGGGGTCAGTATCCCTATAATATTGAGGCAATACTATTTCCATAAGACAATAATGATCGCATATAACATTGTCCAAACAAGGCAAGTGTGGGACCGACTTTGTGTCCGATGCTTTCCTTTTATTCTTTTTTTTTTCTCCTCACTCAAATACGAGGTCTTTGTTTTAGTAGCAGGCGATGGTGCGGATTCACACCATTCATATTCTTATTCTCGATCTTGACCTTTACACTAAAGGAAAATAGGCTAACGTTTGACAAAGGAAATATAAAATTTTTAACCTTTTTCCATTAAACCAAGATCCGTTAATCGTTATTTCATATAAAGAGGGATAGAAGGAAATACCTTTTGATGAACTATCTACCATTGCAAGCGAAGTGCCCTCAACTCTTACTCTGAGTTTAAGAGCACAAAACAAAACACAAGATCAAATCAAGTTAGAACTCAACCGTATAAAAACAATCAAGAATAGATTGCCTCTAATTAATCAACACAAGATCAAGGAATAAGAAAGATATGAAAATCAATTGAATGGAAGGAAGCGGTGGATGATCTCGTCCTCAACAAGGGGTGTCAAAATTCTCTCTCCAGGAATACTAGGGCTGGCCGAATTTTGCTAATAGGAGGGGTATAAATAACCTCTTGTATCTAAACCCTAGTTAGATAGAATTATGTTACTTAATAAGAGTTATATTCTGAATAATACTCTTGTTATTATTATCTATAACTATATCTAAATATAAAGATAATATTAACTTATTTAATAGGATAACTATTAGAAGTAATTTTTTATTGCTTTTTTAGTCTGTGTTCATATATTTCTTCGAAACTCTTTATCCGTCTGATTGTATCTGCTCTCTATTATTCTGTCGTTTATACTTTTTTCGAATTTAGCAAGAACGAAAATGGTTTATCTTATCCGTAGATCAATAAATCTACGTGGTTGCAACAAAAAAATGACTCAGATCCGAATATTCGGAATGGTCTAAAAGATGAAGTTTGGATTGCAGATGTCTTTCTACAGATTTGGATTAACGAAGGATATATTGTTGTTTTGTGTTTTTTGTGCCTTTTATGGGCTCTTTTTGCTCTTTGTAGTCATTTTTATCCCTTTGTGGATGTTGTATTTGCTTTAGTCTGTGTGAGGTTTTATTCCTTACATTTTGCTTGTTGTACTCCTTCATTTTTTATCTAATGAAATTACAAGCATTTTTCTCAAAAAAAAAAACAATTAGAAGTAATTTAATCATAATAAACCTTCTAATTGAATTATCCTATAATTAATTTAATCCACAATTAAAATCTAATTAAAATTGTTAAAATCAAATTAATTATTTATGTATTTTATATACATAAAATCGCCCCCTATATACTGGGCCATAGTGGACTCAGTTGGGCTTCCATCAATTAATTAACATATGTTTCTCTTTTGGGCTCCAAGTCTTATGTGTGACCCATTAGGTTCTTATCGCTTCTAGTCGTATACAACTATTAAATTAATTTTCTCAGAATTATATTTAATCTTTGTATAACGGAATGAGTACGTGAACTGTGATTGGCAGATCCGAAACATTCCCCAGAGCAATAAGAAGGCAGGTTGATTCCGTCGTTGACCTTTTCGTATTAGTTACAGTATAATTCGATCCTTCCTCAACTACATCCTTGAAAAAAATCTTATGACTATGGATAATGTCAAGTCACATATAGCGAGACGTTCGTTTTACTTGTACAGGCCGAGTTAACTCCAATTAAATAGGTTAAGTGAAATCCGCATTTCAAGTCTTAAGCTATCACCTTGCAAGGATTTAGAGTTAAGTCTTCCACAAGCGATCTTTGGACGTATCTCCCATTTATTAGGAGTGACAAATGCTCAATCCAATGTATAACTATCCTGCAATTACTTCTTGTGACACCCAACGTCTGCCGTTCACACCCAAGAGTCATCTCTGTTATGGATCGTGTTATAACAGGATCAAAGCATCACATTCCATAATCCAGAATCACTAATTAACATTCCTTTGAGTCTTAGGATTACTTATACTTATTAATACCAATTATATGAACAGGTGACAAGGATAAATCTACCCATCCTGTTATCTCAAGTCGGGTCCCCAATCCTAATGAACCCCTTTCATTTGATCCATGTAACTGTCCAGATATCTACATATCTGAAGCTTGCGAGATCAGCTCTCTGGTTCGACAGAAGACATTATTACATGCAAGTCTCAACAGTGATATGTCAATCCCTATTTAAAACATATTACTTGACTTGGGGTGGTTTTAAGTTTATTAATTTATTATAATGTTTCGTCTCACTTCATGCTTGTATGAACACTTTATAATCACTTTAAATAAACTTAGGGATTTCCTTTTATTAGACTTATTTAGTTCTTTAAAAGAGGTTGCCTTTATATAGTTATAAAACCATATCTTATTAAAACAAATGACATAAAAAACAATTCATTTATATTAGGTTTATATCCTGGAACAATTGTCTATAGGACACTAAACCCCAACATACTCCCACTTGGACTAAAGCCAATTGTTTCTACAACTTATCCCAGTAGAACTTAAATGACGATCATGTACTTTCTGGGCTAAGGGCTTTGTCAACAGATCTGCAACGTTGTCCTCTGTAGGTACTCTTTCTATTCTCACATCTCCTCTCGCAACAATCTCTCTTACAAGGTGGTATCATGTAACATCCCTAAAACCCTAACATATGAGTCTTCCCACATTCATATATGTTTTCATGATTGAATACATGCATTTTAGATTCATCTCATTGTCATTAGAAGTTTCGTATTCATAATGCGATTACCGTGCGATTAGGAGGTGATTAGTGTGTCATTAAGATGTAACGATTGGTTAATTGAGTTTGGACTTAAATGAATGAATGCATATATCCTTAATTGATTAAATTAGACTTATAGAGGACTGCAAATGAATTTTAGTAAGTAGCACCTCACAAAGCATGATGTCACTCAATAGTAAGACAAAGTATGCCTCTTCACTTTTAAAAAGATGTACACAACTCATTCTTTATCTATTCCAGCCACAATTTCGACCAAAGCTTCAGAAAAACCTTCCTTGTTCATAAACTAACACCCTCCAAAAAAAACTCTTCCAATTTCTTCCATTTTCAAGCCAAACAAGTCAAGTTAGGAAGCATACTAGGTGATAGACACAAGTTGAAGGTTAGTATGTTGTTTTAGCTTGTTTTCTATGAGTTTGAGATTCTGAAATACCTAAGTATGATCATAGGATTTGTTGTGGATGCGTTGTGATTGAGTTTGTTGAGTTTTGGTTTTGTTTAAAGTGGTTATAGGCTGTCCAAATGAAAGATATGTATCAAGTGCCCTAAACAGAAATCTAGGGTACTGCTTTCAGTCATTTTGGAGCATGTTTTTCATATTGCTATTGTTCGAATTTGAAGATACATAAAGAATAAACTATGTTCCTATATGTGTTATTAAACCCTCTGTAAAATATGGGACTTTAATTCCATATATAGAGTAAGAAAACCTAGATGGATCATGACTGCCTCGAAATTGAATGTCATGTGAGGCAGCCATGTTGATGTAGCATTTTGAGGACCTTAGAGTCATAATTTAGGAAAGTTTATTTATTCAAAAGTGTACTAACTACTTGAAGTATATGTATGTAAAAGGATTTGACAATCCATTGTGTTTAGTGTGATCTAGGTTGAGTGAATTATGGTAGATGCAAATCTGGGTAGTCTGTTTCTTGGCTGGAAACAGGACATAATCATTTTGCATGCCATATATTGTGTAGAAGTGATATTAATGTGAATTTTGGATATGTTATATTCATATATGTCTAGTTTCAGTAGGTTCAATAAACAGGACATTTGGATTTATATAGAGAAAGTTATGGCAGAATGTGTGCAAGTAGGACATTTGATGATCTAAGACAAAAGGATTAGATTGCATGAACTTTGTGGAGTTAGTGTCTTGTAAATCATATAGCATTCATTAGTTTATATTTTCATTAAGTTTATGTTAAGGCTAATTGTATAAATTTTATGTGACATTAGGAGGACAAGGTGCAATTGAACGCACACCCGATCGTGTTGAATAGATCGAACCAAGTGCGACGGTAAGCATATTGCTTATATATGTGTATGAATGTATCGTGCCTTGTGACTTGTTGAGTGTGAGATGTGGTTGAATCTGATGTGAATGATGTGGATAATGTTTGAGTGTTTGTGATACGTCATGATTGATAAGAAAGTGATATGATTGAGTATGTTGCAGTGTTATGAGTAAATACGGCATGTTGAGCCTTGTGCACATACTGGAACTGAATAATGGTTGGATTATAAATGAATATGAGCTTGCTTAGATGGATATGTGAAATGGTCCAAGTTGAGAGTGTTATCCGAATATTGTGAGCAGGAAGCACATGTGTTGAGATATATGAGTACGTGAGTTGAGTGTAACTCCTCCGTAGCACAGATGATTATATTCCGAATTTAGTGAGCCGGAATACAGATTGGGCCCAAGGACCATTTTATATATATTGTCTAAGTACAACAAGGCCTTTCTAAAATAATTATTACTATAATAAGTGAAACAGGTGAATAAATTCTAACTTGGTACTGATGATATATTTTGATTTGTGCTCTTTACATTACTTTTGTATATACATATATGTGTAATATGTTTATTGAGTAGGCAGCTCACCCCTTGCCAACAGATTTTACAGGTTAGGTGGAGTTCTTCTTGCTTAAGGTCGCACCAGCAGTGTCAGTCCATTCTCATCTAGGCATTTTGGAGTCTTGTGATGTACTTTTGTTTTGTAAATCCTCTATGTAGGATAATGACTTAAACGTGTATTGTAAATGCTTTCTCTTATGTATAATATGTAAAGTTTATATGAGATTGAAGTTTATATGATTGAGAATTGAAAGCATGTCTATAACTGATATTGTGTGAGATATCATGTGATCCAAGTGAGGGGGTTACATTTAGTGGTATCAGAGCGGGTCTACTTTCCTAGGGATTAGGTTATGTATGACTTGTTTTGGATTCCTAGGTTAAGACCACATAATCATATTTTCTTATTCTAAAGCATGTTGACATGGTCATGTTTCATGTAGGGTTATGGAGTCTGATGGTGAGAATGGACAATCCGGTAATGTGTCTAATCATGGTTCAGTTGGTCATGTTCATAAGTCTGGGGGCTC
Organism: Euphorbia lathyris; assembly: GCF_963576675.1. Lineage (NCBI taxonomy): Eukaryota > Viridiplantae > Streptophyta > Magnoliopsida > Malpighiales > Euphorbiaceae > Euphorbia > Euphorbia lathyris. Next base: position 62,159,226 of record NC_088910.1, on the reverse strand, counting down.
AGAACATATAGGAGCTTCAGGACATGCAGGTTATCCGCTGTGTTACAACCAGTTTGAAAAAATGATGGGAATCTATTTGGCTCAAGGTCAGCCTCAGCCACGTGTTCAAGCTCGTCGAGATGCGCCAATCTTTGAAAGAATTTTTGAAAGGCTTAAAAAGATGGGTGCAACATAGTTTGAGGGTAGCACAGATCCTGATATAGTTGATAAATGGTGGGCCAAGATTGAAGATGTACTTGAGAACACAGAATGTCGACTAGACTCAATGGTCAAATATGTTTCTAATCTTTTCACTGGAGAAGCTTTAGAATGGTGGAGATCTATAAAAAGGACAAGAATTAGAACTGAAATAACATGGGATATTTTCAAGAAGTTGTTCACTAATAAGTACATGTCAATGATATACAAAGATAGGAAACAAACAGAGTTTTTGACCCTTATGCAGGAGGATATGTCTGTGGCTGAATACGAGCTTAAGTTTAACACCTTAGCCAAATATGCACCTGCAAATGTGGCTACAGAAGAAGCAAAATGTCATAGGTTTGAACATGGTCTACACCTAGATGTTAGAATGGGGATTCATGCACATGAAACGAGCTTTAGATTGTTAGTAGAATCTGCACTCAGAGCTGAGGAAATTGTGAAAGATAGAGAACAACTTTTTGTAACCAAAAGGGCTAGATTTGATACAGAGGGTCAGTCTAGTAGGCCATCAAAGAGAGGTGGATTCTCAGTTTCTTCTAGAGGCTATTCTCAACAATTTAAAGGTAGTAGTAGTATCCATCGTGGTGGGACTAGATCACGGGGCGGATTTGGAGATGTTTTGAGTAGTGCTCCATCTGTTGGTAGTAACAGATTTTCAGGTGGTCGGTTTAATAGTGGGTATAGAAGAGGAGCGAGGACAACATCTTTTCCAGCTTGTCAGACATGTGGACGGGTACACAGAGGTGAGTGTTGGGGACCTTCCCTGGTTTGTGGTAGATGTGGCCGATCTCACACAGGAGAGTGTTATGGTTCATTTAAGAAGGGTACATGTTTTGAGTGTGGAGAAACAAGCCATTATCGTAATGATTGTCCCTTATTAGTTGATAGAGGAGAGAGAGTTCAACCTCAGTCTAATATAGGAGGTGGTGCAGTTGGAGTGGATAGAGGCAGAGGTAGAGGTCGAGGAGGAGGTAGAGGGGGTAGACATGATGCTCCTATGGGTGGACAGACACAAAATTTACCACGGAATAGAGCCTTCAATATGACGAGGGGTGAAGCTCAAATAGAACCAGAGGTTATATCCGGTAAAATTTCTACCACATATTCATGGTCAAAGTGACCAAAAACTCTACCACATATTCCGTAATACGGGGAAAACGCATAGAAACAAATTCTTGCCAACCCAAAGTTTCAATAAAAGCATCAATTCTAGTAGAGAAATTCAATGCTCTTACCGAATCGAAGTCAAGTAAGTGCATATCCACAAACTCCCATTTGGAATTGGAAAAGTGAATGAATCGAGCGGCTTCCTCCTCCGTTTCAATGTCAAAATAGGCTCCGCAACATATACGAAGGCGATTAGCTTCCGTAACTGCCGGCTTGTGACTAACACGCTTTGTTCTAGGCATGTTAATGGTGTTTTTAGGGTTTGCAAAGAAGAAGAAGAGAAAAAGAGAGAAAATCAAAGGTTGAAGGTGAGGTGAGAATTGTAAATGAGGAATTGAATTGATAAGTGATTAGAGGGGGTAAAGAATAAGTTGGGAAGAGTAAAAGTAATTTATGGGGAAGAGTTTAGAGTAGGTGATTGGGTAAAAAGTGAGGTGATGTGAGGTTTGTGTAAGGAGTAGGTTTATATAGGGTGAAATAGGGAGGTGTAGAGGTTGAATAGGAATAGGAATAGGCCAAAAATATGTCAAAAATCCGGAGAGATTTGCCCTACAGGTCGCGTGTCGCGACCGAGAATGCCGATCCGCGGTCGCGGCACGCGAAATTCAGAGAATTTTTTGCTCTGAATTCGGCCTGTTTTTGCTGGACTTACCGAGAATATATAATTCTCGGCCGAGAATTGGTCCCTGGTGACTGTTTTTGTGTATTTTTACTTGGTTTGTGCAATTTTGTTGATTAATTGTGTCCTGAACTTAATGTAAACTCTACCTACACTTAAGAACTTAATTGAAAAACATTAAATTCAAGGAAAACCAAAGGTTTATCCTTATTAATTGTAAAAATAAAGAGAAATAAATGACATATTAAGAATTAATGAAACATTAATGCATATTTACGTATATAAGTTAAATGAATCATATTAAGTGCAAATAAATACAAGTTCATGTATTAATTAATTGAATTAAATCCTAATGTATTGAACACAATAGATTAAGTTTATGAATTTTGAATTAAGTGTGAATATATGTGTTGATGAACAAAACCATACTAGTTCATTTTAAGCATTTTTTATCTCCATTTGAGCAAGGATAATTAGAATTGGTCTACAAAAAATTGACTTAGTATAGATTTATCCATGATCACATAAGAAATGGAATAAATATATAATAACTATGATTAAATCAATAAATGAACTAAAATGAATAGAAATTTTATTGAATTAACATATATGTACAAAAATTAAAACAAAACATAAAAAAATAAAGAATGAAATTAAATAACACAAAATACATAAATATTTACAAAATAAAACTTATAAACCTAAACTATTCTATATACTCATTCCTATCAATCGGGATTTCTCTAGTCCTCAAGCGGTCAATTTTCAATTGCACGAAAGCTTGACGTTCTGGTGCAGAAAGAAAATGCAGGCCTGCTCGAAAGACACGTTTCACTAGACCTTCATACTCTAAAAACTCAAAGTCTAGCGTCGGAAAAGATTCATCCTCACTCCAAGGAACAGTAATAGTACCCTTGGTACCGAGAATTATTCCGCAAATTATATTCCTGAATCCAATCTTTTTATCCTTGGATCGAGAAGCGGCAACAAGACCCTCCATCAGAATTTTTGAAGAATCAACTGTATTTCCTTGGAATATATCGCCAAGGATATACAAGTCGGTGTCGCGGACCACACTGCTAAATGTGCGACTGAACAGACTGTGACACAGAAACTTGTGTAGATACAGCATTGAATTGGGGTGAAAAGATTGATTGTAGGCGAGTCTAGGATTGAAACGCCAGAATCCAGTGAGCATTCTCCATATGTCTGTGGATGTCATATCTTTGCCAGGATGATGTTTGATTGTATCCCTCGGGGGAAAACCAAACCAGGCATGCAACTTAGGATATCCAAAAGTAAATATTTTGCCATCTCGACGAAAACTAAGACGCACCTGTCGTTTGTTAACAAAACAAACGGTACAGAAAAACTCGAGGATCCAATCGCCAATTATAGGAAATCGCATGTTGGCGAATTTTGTCCATCCTAAGCGTTCCAAATAGCGACTCATGTCATCGCTTATTCCGAGTTGTTTATTCAAAAACTCATCCTTATATAACATTCCGACGAAGAACTTGTAAAGAAGCCTCCAGTAGCGCCTGCCTTCATCATGATTGAAGATAGGAAATGGCGCACCATATCGCTTGGATAAGTCGGGACGTTTATTTCTTAAAGCAGCATTTTTCTTAGGGGATTTGTGTTTAGTAGTCATGGTTTTGTAAAAAGGAAGAAGAGTTCTGTAACTTAGTTAACAATGGTGTTTTGAGAAAATCAGAATTTTGTTCTGGTCGAGATGAAAAGAATGTAACAGAACTTTGATCCTCTAGGATTTATTTATAGGATTCTAGGATGAAATGAGGTGTTGTTTTGATGCGAAAAGGCATAAAATCATACCTCTGAAAGTTGAAGAAACTCAATTTTTCGTTTTTGAAAAGCTGTGCACTACAACAAATATCTAATATTGTGACGAAAATTCGTCTGAGAAAATAAATTTTGTCACAATTAATGTACTTATTGTGACAAAAAAATAATTAGTAAAAACATTTGAAAATTCCAAACAAAATTATGACAAAATAATATTTCGTCCAAATATTTATCACAATAAATCACCAGTCAATCGATATTATGACAAAAAAAAATTGTCACACATTTTTGTCATAAATACATAAGGTTGTGACAAAAATTCATACGTAAAAATAATTTTTTATCACAACTAATGTATTTATTGTGATCAAATAATAATTAGTAAGAAAAGGTAAAAAAACCAAAAGAAATCGTGAGAAAAAATATTTTGTCGAAATATTTATCACAAGAAAGTAGAACTTAATACGTATTATGATAAAAACAAATTGCCACATCATTTTTGTCATAAATATATAAAGATGTAACGAAACATTCATACGATAAAATAACTGTTTTCGCAATTAATGTACTTATTATGACAAAATTACAATTAGTAAAAAAATGAAAAAACAAAACCTAATTATGATAGTAATATTTATCAAATTAGACTAATATATTGTTTCGAAAATCAATTTACAAATTTTCATATTTATTTGGGGATTAGAATGTGTCAGAGATTAATATAAGATATACGATTAAGCCTTAATCATTTTGAGCTTTTAGTTCAAACGGTTCCATGACATGGTATTAGAGTTGCTTGGACCAAACGGTCGAGGGTTCGAGTCCTGGCAACCTTATAAATTTGTAGAATTAAAAACACATGGCGGGTTGGGCCACCCAATGAGAATTTGCATGTGGAGGTGTGTCAGAGATTAATATAGGATTTACGATTTAGCGGGTTGGGCCTGTGTTGTACAAGCTGCAAGCCCAATGGGCATTTGCGAACGGGGGGGTGTGTATGTAACATTTTTCTTGCTACATTATGTAGTCACAATAAATCATATTTCACGGTTATTTAAATTTTGTCATAATAGCTAGATTAATGACAAATTATAGTTGTAACAATAATTAAAAACTAATTATGAGGTAATACAATTTTGTCACTAAAAACTTATTAAGACGGGCTTATTGTGACTAGGATGGTGACAACACACTTTGTAACAAGAAGTTTCTCATGATAAAAATATAACTTATTTTGACAAATTAAATTGTCGCAACAAGCTTGAATTCTTGTAGTGGTGTCTGCAGGTAGAAGATGATACAGGTCTGATGGGCAGAAAAATCCCGTGTCGCGACCGAGAATCTCAATTCTCGGTTGCGACACGCTGATTTCCTTGCATAAATCAGGCGTCGAAACCCTATGTTTCCGAATCTCGGCCGAGAATATAAATTCTCGGTAAGTTCAGAAAATTCCTTACCTGTTTGGACAATTCTGAAAATGTGAATTCTCAACTGAGAATTCCAAATTCTCGGCTGAGAATCACCAATTTTCTCCTAATCCGTACTAAAGACCTAAAAATAAAATAAAAGCATGACTTAAACATATTTTTATGTATCTACACCTTAATATAAAGTCAATTAATAATTAAAAATCATAAAATTGGCATGTGTAAAAATTTAAACTAAATTAAAAATCATTAAAACATATTAAAAACTAATAAAATGAAACAAAATAAAATAAAATAAAAATAAAAATAAAGTACATTAAATCTAAATGAATTAATCGTCAGAAAAATGCGTCACGAACGCAATTTCTTCGTTTGAAACATTTTCGTAATAGATTTTACATCTATTGCCGTTAACTTTGAAACGAACCCCGTCAGGTCCCTCAAGTTCTAAAGAGCCATAATCAAATACTTTAATGACTGGATATGGTCCTGTCCATCTGGACTTAAGTTTATCTGGAAATAAACGGAGCCGTGAATTAAATAATAGCACTTTATCCCCAATGTTAAAGCTTTTGACTTTAATCTTGGCGTTGTGCCATTTTTTCACTTTTTCTTTATATATCTTCGCATTTTCGTAAGATAGATGACGTAACTCATCTAACTCATTTAAGTTGAGCAACCGTTTCTTACCTGCTTGTTGCAAATTAAAGTTAAGTTCCCTAATAGCCCAATAGGCTTTGTGTTCTAATTCGACTGGAAAATGACATGCCTTCCCATACACTAATCGGTATGGAGTCATTCCTATTGGTGTTTTAAATGCAGTACGGTATGCCCATAACGCATTGTTTAGTTTATAAGACCAATCTTTTCTTGAAGATGAAACTGTCTTCTCTAGAATCCATTTGAGTTCTCTATTTGATATCTCTGCCTGACCATTCGATTGAGGATGGTATGGCGTTGACACGCGGTGGCGTACTCCATATTTTTTCATAAGTATATCAAAACTTCGGTTTATAAAATGGGTACCGCCATCACTTACAATGACTCTAGGACAACCAAATCTACAAAATATATCTTCAAGAAAACCAACAACAACTTTAGAATCGTTCCTCGGGGTCGTAATTGCTTCAACCCACTTCGAAACATAATCTACGGCGACTAATATGTAAGTTTTACCATTAGAAGGGGAAAAGGTCCCATGAAATCTATTCCCCACATGTCGAAGACTTCAACCTCTAACATGTTTGTGAGGGGCATCTCATCTTTTCTGCCTAAATTTCCTGTTCTTTGGCACGTGTCACAAAGAATAATAAATGAACGGACGTCTTTAAACAATGTAGGCCAAAAGAATCCACATTCAAATATCCTGGCTACTGTCTTACTAACGCCGTTATGTCCCCCATAAGAGCTAGAATGGCATTCAGACATTATAGACTCATATTCATTTTCACTAACGCATCTCCTAATTATCCCGTCACCACAAGTTCTGAACAAAAAAGGATCTTCCCAAAAATACTGTTTTATGTCGAAGAAAAATTTCTTCTTTTGTTGGAAAGTTAATCCTTTCGGAACAATGTTGGCTGCAAGATAATTTGCAATATCCGCATACCATGGCGACATGACACTTTTTATTTGATAGAGATATTCATCGGGGAAATCATCTCGTATACCGATAGTCTCACCTATAGGACCGTTTTCATCTTCGAGTCTTGATAGATGATCAGGGACAAGGTTTTCTACTCCCTTTTTGTCTTTAATTTCTATATCAAATTCTTGTAACAATAAAACCCATCTAATTAGACGTGGTTTTGCATCTTTCTTAGCAAATAAATACCTTAAAGCTACGTGATCAGTATAAATAATAACTTTCGAACCTAATAAGTATGACCTAAACTTATCACATGCAAAAACTACAGCTAACATTTCCTTCTCGGTTGTGGTGTAGTTTAATTGTGCACCGGACAGTGTGTGACTTACATAATAAATGACATGAAGTTTCTTATCCTTTTTTTGACCTAAAACACATCCGAAAGCTAAGTCACTTGCATCACACATAATTTCAAAAGGTAAATTCCAATCGGGTTTAGCAATAATAGGTGCACTGACTAAAGCTGTTTTCAATGTTTCGAAAGCTTTAACGCAATCTTCATTAAAATCAAAGGTTGAATCTTTCATGAGTAAATTAGTAAGTGGTTTGGAAATTACAGAGAAATTTTTAATAAATCTTCTGTAAAAACCTGCATGTCCTAAAAATGACCTTACTCCCTTAACCGTAGTTGGAGGGGGTAATTTTTCTATTACTGAAGTTTTTGCTCTATCCACTTCTAATCCTTTTTCAGATATTTTGTGACCTAAAACAATTCCCTCGTCAACCATTAAATGACATTTTTCCCAGTTTAATACTAAATTTGTTTATTCACACCTAGACAAAACTTTATCCAAGTTCTGTAAGCATGAATCGAAAGAATCTCCATAAACGGAAAAATCATCCATAAAAACTTCCATGATATCTTCAATAAAGTCATTAAAGATCGCACTCATACAACGTTGAAATGTTGCTGGTGCGTTACATAGACCAAAGGGCATTCTCCTATATGCAAATGTTCCGTAAGGACATGTGAAGGTTGTTTTGTCTTGGTCATCCGGGTAAATATATATTTGAAAGAATCCGTAGTAACCGTCTAGAAAACAATAAAAAGCATGACCAGCTATCCTTTCAATCATTTGATCAATGAAAGGAAGAGGAAAATGATCTTTCCTAGTTGCTTTATTAATGTTCCTATAATCTATACAAACCCTCCAACCAGTGGTGGTTCGTGTAGGTATTAATTCACCTTCGTCATTCCTTACAACAGTTATGCCTCCCTTTTTGGGTACACAATGGATTGGACTAACCCATTCACTATCCGAAATAGGATAAATGATTCCATTATCTAGAAGTTTAGTAATCTCATTTTTTACTACTTCTTTCATATTCGGATTTAAGCGCCTTTGCATATCTGCTTTAGGTGGCTTATCTTCTTCTAAGTGAATTCCGTGCATTACAATACTAGGATTAATTCCTTTTAAGTCTGGAATTTTCCACCCCATACTTCCTATTCTATTTCTAACAAAATCCTTTAATTTTTCTTCCTGAACCTGTGTTAGTTTGTTAGAAATAATTATAGGTAGAGAATCGCCTTCGCCTAAGAAAGCGTACCTCAAATGGTTTGGTAATTCTTTAAGTTCTAATTTAGGTGGAACTATAATTGAAGGCGGAACTGGTCCATCGTCTCGAATCAAAGGCTCTGGGTCCTTATCTTCTAATTCTTCACTCATTATAGGTTCTATTATTTCTTCTTTTTGAACAATGTCATTTACACATTCTTCAACTAAATCAAGTTTCATATAAGCGAAATCCTCCATAGGATATTTCATTGCTTGGTTCATGTCAAACTCTATCTTATAATCTCATATTCTTAAAACTACTTTCCCTTCCAACACATCAACTAGAGCACGTCCCGTGTTCATGAACGGTCTACCAAAGATTAGCGGACAATTAACGTCATAAGCAAAATCTAATATAACGAAATCGGTGGGAAAAATAAATCTGTCAACTTTAACTAAGACATCCTCTATAATACCATATGGTCTTTTAGTGGTTTGGTCCGCTAATTGCAAAACCATATTGGTACGTTTGATATCTTCTTCTAAGGCTAACTTATTAAAAATTGATAATGGCATCAAGTTTATGCTAGCTCCTAAATCACAAAGACAACTTGGGAATTCAATATCTCCCAACTTACACGGAATGGTAAAACATCCGGGATCTTTGAGTTTAGTGGGCAAATTACTTGACACAATTGAACTACAATCTTCCGTTAGTGAAATGGATGAAATTCCTTCCCAACTAATTTTCTTTGAAACTAAATCTTTTAGGAATTTACCATAATTGGGAATTTGCGTAATCGCATCCATAAACGTCAAATTAATATGCAAATTTTTAAGTTTGTCTAAAAACGTTAAAAATTGTTTGTCATAGTCCTTATTGCGGACTTTGTGTGGAAAAGGTGGTTTGGGTACAAAAGTTTTTGTACTTGAGTCAATTGGTGTATCTTTTTGATTTAACATATCTTCTTTGGATTTTGGTAAATCAGTTCCAGGTAAGGTTGAATTTTCGGGCATTTCCGGGCCTAAGTAATTTTTCCCTGAACGAAGAGTGATAGCCTTTACATGCTCTTTCGGATTTTCTTCCGTATGGCTTGGAAGACTTCCCTCTTTGCGGGATGGAATTGATTTAGCGAGTTGTCCAATTTGAACCTCCAAATTATGGATGCTAGATGATTGGTTTTTAATAAGCTGATCGAATTTATTCTCGATCCGTTTAAAACCATCGTCGTGATTACTTATTTTTCCGCTCATAGCATCTATAAATTTGTCGATTTTAGAAGATAAAGTGCTAATCGTATCTCTTGATGGATTTTGATAATTAGTGGTATGATTTTGATTAGCATTGGCATTACTATTATTATCTCTCCAGTTAAAGTTAGGATGATTTCTCCATCCGGGATTATATGTATTGGAATAAGGGTTATTAGTTTGGTTTTGCCCTTGGACAAAGTTTACCTGTTCAATTTCGCTCATACCTTCATAATCCACATCCGTTTGGATTGGCTTACCATTAGGATCACACGGTGCCATAAACCTATCAATTTTATGCGATAAGGCAGAAAATTGGGCTTGCAACATCGCAACTGGATCAAGATTCACTATACCTTTAACTGATGATGTAGTTGAGGATGATGATTTCGCCACTGGTATGTGTCCATGTTCCGCGGGCCACATACTACTGTTGATTGCCATTTCCTCCAAAAGTTCTCTTGCTTGGGCCGACGTTTTCTTCATGAATAACCCTCCAGACATAGCATCTAATGAACCTCTAGTTGTAGGATTTAATCCATTATAAAATGTTTGCATTAAAAGTTCAGCGGGCAATTGGTGGTGTGGGCATAAACGTTGAAGTTCTTTAAAACGTTCCCAAGCCTCATAAAGAGTTTCATTATCATTTTAAGAAAAAGATGTTAACTCTTTTATGACTCTTGCGGTTTTTGCTAAAGGAAATTTTTTAGATAAAAATGCTTGGGCCAATTGCTCCCAAGTTTCAAATGTTGCGGCTGGCATAGAAGTTAACCATTCTTTGGCTCGATCCTTCAAAGTAAAAGGAAAAAGACGAAGGTTGATTGCTTCCGCAGTCACATTTGGTATTTTAAAAGTGTCACAAATTTCTAAGAAATTTGTCAAATGGGTGTTAGGATTTTTGTTAGGTAACCTGTAAAATGTTACATTATTTTGCAACATATTAAGCAATGCTGGCTTAATTTCAAATTGGTTTGCATTTATTTGGGGTCTAACTATGCTGTTTGTTACACCTGCCACTCCTGGCCTAGCGTAATCCATAAGTGTGGCCATAATTTCTGGCTCAGTAACTCTAGTTTTTATTGGAGTCTTGTTTTTGTTTTTCTTGTCTTTCTTGTTCTTTTTAACCGTTTTTTCAATTTCTGGGTCTAGCGGTTTTGGTGGAATGTCTGAACTTCGATAACTGCACATGAACTTGAAATTTTGCACGAACCGAAACTACCTTCAAAACAGAATTTGAAAAATAAATATGTTAGTAATTTGAAATAAGTAAAATATAAAAGTTTGAATAAATATAAATAAACCTAGATTCGAAATAAAACATGAAAAATCTAAATTTTTGTCAAAAAGTTTGGCGTTCCCCGGCAACGGCGCCAAAAACTTGTTGAGCGATTTCCGCAAGTGCACGGTATACGTTTGTAGTAATAAAAGATATCGATCCCACAGGGAACGTTTTTTAACAAAAACTTATTTTGAATTGGTTAAATTTACTTTTAAGGTTTATAATATGAAAATCGTTAAATCGGATTTGCTTTTGAAATTGCTAGAATAAGAATTAGAATAGAGTATAACAAATGTTAGAAATTACTTCTGATTTAGGGATAAATTTACAAAACAGAAATGTTTAGTTCTTTTAGAAAAGTAAACAAATGTATTCGTTTGCATTAAGCAAAGAAAACAACTTTAAACTTTGCATAAATTAAAACAATGAAATAAACGTCGGTTCCTCTAATTTTTGGGCTTTGAACTGCAGTCAATCCTCCTACGGTCGGGTTAGCTTGCTACCTTAACCAAATTGATACTCTACTGATGATATCAATTTGCCTAAGTGTTCAACAAAGTTTCCTTGTAAATATTTTGAATTTAACTACGTTTTAATGAAAACACCAGCATCCACCTCAGATCCTTTACCAAAGTGCTGCATAAAAATCTATCGAATTGAACAGACTTTATTAGATGAAATATAAATTTGATACAAGTTTACAGAGAACAAGAAGCATGAAAACATTTGACGGCGTGCAAGTGAACGTGTTGTCAATCCTTTCCTTGAGTTTCGTTAGAGTTTGTCAGACTCAGGGCGGATTCTCTACTCAATTTTCTCGCTGTAACTTCGTAATAGGGATGTGGTCGGACACTACCAAAATGTAAACTAATATGAACAAATCTAAATGCTACTGTCTTTGTAATTATTGAATAAACAATTGATAACAAGGGAGAAACTTCTGATCGGAGCTCGTTCCTGTGGGGGGCGTCGTTGGGTTCGACGGGGGAAACTCCGATGCTAAAGTCAGTATAGAGTATGGAGAATAAACTGTATTGACAAAGCTTAGAGAATATAGAAAAGTCTGAGTACCCTGATAGCCTAGAATGGTAGGCTATATATAGTTGAGAAGTTCGTAACCTCTAGGTAACTAGAAAGTCCCCATTAATGCTCATTTAATGGCGGTTACAAGTTACTCTTAACCTGGCGAGTAGGACAGTTAATGACCCATTTAATGATCCTTTATGGCCGAGCCGGCGGCCAGCCATTACCAAGGTGAATGGAGAGATTCGCCTTAGAGATCCGCCAGCGAATCTCCTAGAGCTAGTCCAGGGAGATCCGTCAGCTGACTTCCTTTGCTACGTGGCATACTTAAAGGCAAATATCTCTTTTGGCCCTCATGATAATATCTCAATGTTATCAGAAGCCCCCCCTAAAGTGCCTTTAAAGTCCTTTAGGGCTTTTAGACTTCCGCGCGCCGTCATATGCTCCATCATTAATGTGCGCTCTGTTCAACGCCATTTGATGGTTGACACGTGTGGTGGCACACTGTCTTAGGCAAGTTCAAAAGAAACCTTTTTCTCCTTCTAATTTTTCTTTCTTCTTCGTTTCTTCATCTCTCTCCGTCTTCGAAGCTTTTCCTAGAAGTTTTCCAGAGTTCTTCTTCAAACTTCTACATTTCCATGTAAGTGCCCTTTCATTTTATCTTGAATGTTTAGAAGTTCATCCTCGTCTTCTGGGTCGACTTCTGAACTTTTTAACTCGACATCTCCTCCTAAGATTGAAGTAGATTTTAGTTGGACCACTTCATCGTCGGAGGACTCCCAATCTTCTGTAGGTGCGATTAATTCCGGTTTAGCTGAGTTCAGTAACTCGGCGCGTAACCATTACCAGACTCGTTCAACCAGAAATCCCTCTTTCTTTTTTTCTGTTTCCGGTGCCGTTTCGGGCGGTGCTCGTAACCGGTTTCTGGGTTCAATGGCCACTTCTTCCATCCCTGCTAAGAAAAAGAATCCTCGAGCGGAGTCCACTCCATCCCGTATGAATGCCGCGGATCTAGCGAATCTGGCGAATCGCTTTCCGTGGATCAAAAATTACGAAACCCAACTTGCTGCTTCTCATCAACGCCCCTCCAATCCGCCTAACGGCTTCTTTACTGTATTCTGTAGTCATGTAGAGAGAGGGTTTCGCCTTCCTCTTCCCAAGATGATGGCGGATATCCTCTCATACTTTGACATTGCCGTCAGTCAGCTACATCCTAATGGCTGGCTCGATATGGCCCTAGACTGATACCTCGCTTCAAATTTAGGCGTTGTTTATACGGGCCGTATTTTTAGGGCCTTTCATAAACCTTCCAAGAGGAAGTCAGAATCCTATCTTACATTTGCCAAATTTGGTGTCTATTCGCCCTTTTACGACAAAATGTCCAACGTTCATAGCTGGGATGAGAGTTTCTTCTATGTGAAGATAAATGAGGATGAACCGTTAGGTTTCCCTTCAGTTTGGAATTCTCGTCCGCTACATATGGCGGGTGACATGCGGATCTTAACAAGCAGTGATGAAGAGGTGGCGGATCTCATGAAGCAGATCAAGGCGGATGCATGGACTTATGCAAATGCCTTAGCCTTCATGATGAGTGACATTCCATTGATTCACCGAGAAGGGGATCAATTTATTTATTCGAAAATTACTCAGTTTGATCAAGGTACCTTTCTATTACTTCAGAAGTCTTGATTATCTTGATGTCTTCTTTGACAGGGGTGTATCTAAGGCCAATCACGCTCTTGCAGAGACGCGCAGGAAGCTTTTGGAAGATGAAGCGCGCAAGAAAAGTCAAGCGGCTAATCCTCAAGCCGATACGGGCAAACGTCCTGCAGAGATAGCTGTTGATCCGCCACTGAAGAAGAGGCGGCCTAACACTATGGGTAGTACCAAGATTATGGCGGACGCGATACGATCCGCCAAACCTGCTGAGAAAATTGTTCAGGTAATCCATCTTTTGATTTCCTCTGCTGCTCATCCGATTCTAAAGCGATGTATGGCTCTTCTCTGTTTGTGCAGATGGCGAAGCCCGATATTGGAGGATACTGGTCCGCCAAATTGGGGGCCCAAGGTTCTTTTGAGAATGAATCCCTTCTGAATGATCTGGATGAGGCCTTGGGTCAGGTGGGAGAGGTACAAAGGAACTATAACCAAATCCCTGGGCCAACTCACGTCCAGAAGGGGAAATCGGAGCTTCGTTCGGTGAGTTTAAAAAGAATGTAGATAATGGTAATTCCTTCACCTCTTTTTCGCCCTTGGACTAAATCATTCTGTCTTTTATAGCTGTATGCCCGTCTGCGTACTTTGGAAAATGGGCTTCTTCAGAACGTGGCGGACAGGGCAACCATTGAAAGGTTAGAAAAAGAGATAGCGAATGCCAATTCCACCATTGCCTCTGCAAACGCGGATCTTGCTTCCGCCACAGCTGCTTTAGTTCTTCGGGATGAAGAGATTAAAAGTTTAAAGGCAACGATGGCTTCTGATGCCAAAAGCCATGAGGATGCTCTCGGAGAAGCTGAATACACGGCGGGTGTATAGGCGTTTTACTATGGCGAGATGCTTATGGCGTACTTCTCCCTGGCCCATCCTGAAGTTGACTTCACAGATCCTCTGCTCACCGTCCCCGAACCAGAAGACGTGGCGAGGTTCAACAAAATGCCAGATGTCAGGGAATACCTCCGCAATTATGTACGGAAATGGATGAAAGGACCCCCGCAGGAAACCAAACCTTCTACCACAGTTGTGGCGGACAATTCCGAAGAGATGCCGCCCAAGGTAGGTACAGAGCCCATTCTTGATTCTGTCCTTCCACCGGGTCCTACTTCTTCGAAGGATAAGGAGGTATCTCCTGGTGGCGAATCTGTGACTGTGGAGAAGAAGGATCCTCAAGCAAGCATCATAGGCGAAGGAAGCACAAAAGAGGATGCCCCTATTATTATTTAGTTTTTGTTTAAAGATCTTTTTGTAAAAAATCTTCTAAGTACAATCTGGTTAATCTTTTACGCTGTTATCTATTTATTTTACTCTTACATTTACGTAAAGAAGTACTTTGAACATACGTATGTTTAGGATTTATGTTTGGAATAGGTGGCCAGTCATACTCCATGGTATGAACCTTTGTGAAGGTTTGAAGCTGTTTTATTCCTTCTTAGAGGAAGTAAAGCTGCCCAGGGGTTCAATTTGCTACCTATCTTTGAGGTGAAATGATCCGCCCGCAGGACTTGTGAATCCTTCTCTGGGAGGGATAAGAGAGTGTAAAGACCTTGCGTCCAAGGATCGTTTTAACTCTATCGGTGATCAGGATCCGCCAAGTGGCGGATCTACATTGAATGTGGAGAGCGTTGGATGCCCCCCTTCTTTTTAAGACTGGAATATTGATATTGCAGCAGTAAACTATAAAAAGAACATAGATGATAAAACCAACAATGTTTATTAATGGGAGAAACACCTTATTACAGCGAATAGGTCTTTATAAATGAGCCTCGTTAAAACCTTTAACAAGAAAAACCACATGGGAAAAAGCTTGTTAAAGGAAAAAGAGTACTCAAGACCATGAACATACTTCATTTTTTAACAAAGTATTTGTGGAGGTTTTGGAGATTCCACGTGCGTGGCAGTGTATTGCCCTCCATATCTTGTATTTTGAATGTGGCCGGTCCAACCTTGTCTACTATCTGGTATGGACCTGTCCAGTTGAGCCCCAACTTGCCCTTGCCTTCTCGAGATTGGACTTTGTCAGTTTTGCAAAGCACAAGATCTCCTATCTTTAGATCTACAAGCTTGGCATTTTTATCATGGTAAGCCGCGATCCGCTGTTTGTATGCTGCCATGCGTATATAGGATTGGTTCCTGCGATCCTCAACCTGATCCAAACGCTCCCTTAGTCGTTTGTTGTTGTCCTCTTCACAATAAAAGGCTACCCGATCACTAGGGACTTGTATCTCAACTGGGATCACGGCCTCCACTCCATGAGAAAGGGCGAATGGTGTTTCCCCAGTAGCTGTTCTTGGGGTGGTACGATAAGCCCATAAAACACTTGTAAGCTGATCCGCCCACTTCTTGTCATGCTCTCCCAACCTCTTCTTTATCCCCTTAACAATTGTCCGATTGGTAACTTCGGTCATTCCATTGGACTGAGGATAATAAACGGAGGCGAATCTGTTCAGGATGCCCAACCCCTCACAGAAAGCCTTGAATTTGCCACAGTTAAACTGTGTTCCGTTGTCAGTGATGATGGTATGTGGAATGCCATATCTTCCCACGATGTTGTCCTTGACAAACTCCACTATCTGTTCTGCTGTAATAGAGGAAACAGCCTCGGCTTCTACCCATTTGGTGAAATGGTCCACTGCCACTATTACGTACCTCTTTTACCGGCGAGTTGGGGGAAATGGGCCAACGATGTCTATTCCCCAGAGGGCGAATGGACGTCCCTCAATGATTGGCTTTTGGATATGTTTGATAGTATGTGACTTATTTGCGTGAATCTGACAATTGTGACAAGATTCTACCAAACTCTGGGCATCTAATTCAGTTGTGGGCCAGTAGAAACCTGTTAACCTAGATTTCTTCAAGATCGTGGCGGACGCTTCATGTGACCCACAGGATCCCTCGTGTAGCTCCTTGAGGATCTGCTGCCCTTCCTCTGGTAGAATGCATTTCAGCCAAGGATGACTAAAGGATTTTCTGTAAAGACCATCATTGATCAAGGAGAAATAGGCTGATCTCCTAACTATCCTCCATGCCTCTTCCTTGTCTTCAGGTAATGATCCGTTCAGCAGATATTGGCGGATGACCGATCTCCAATCACCCTCCATCGTTGTGAGTAGAGACACTTCCTCAGAGGCAAATGCTGGAGCCATTTTTACTTCAAAGGGACAATCCCGGTCCGCCCATTTTTCCTCACAAGAAGCCATTTTGGCCAATTGATCAGCCTCTGTATTGGATTCCCTTGGTATATGAATCAATTCCCACCTAGTTTCTTTAACTTCAAGGTGATCCAGCAACTTTTTGACTTCTGCTACATATTTGGCCAGAACCTCGTCTTTCACCTCGTAATTCTTGATTACTTGGTTGACCATTAGTTTTGAATCGCTATATATCACGATCCGCTCTGGGGTGATTTCTTGAAGTAGACGTAATCCCAGTATCAGAGCTTCGTACTCAGCAGCATTATTAGTGGCATGGAAATTTAATTTTGCTGCGTATCGTAATCTTATGTAGTGGGGACCTTTGATCACAACTCCCACACCTGCTCCATCCGCCGAGGAAGCTCCATCAGTGTACATCGACCATTCTTCTAACGGAGGCTTGGGATGAGATATCCCTTCATCAGTGAATTCATTCACGAAGTCCGCCAGGACCTGACTTTTTAAAGATGATCTGCTTTCATATCTTACATCAAATTCGCCCAGGCGAATCGCCCATTCCATCAACCTTCCTGAAGTGTCCGGCTTCTGCAATACCTTTCTCATTGGTATATTGGTTCGAACTATTACAGTATGCACCTGAAAATATGGCCTAAGGCGAACTGCCGTGGTTACAACAGCCAGTGCCATTTTATCCATCTTTGAATATCTGGTTTTAGCGTCTTTCAAAACTTTACTTACGTAATAAATTGGGAATTGTTGGCCATCTTCTTCTCGTATCATGACTGTGCATACGGCTTTATCCGTAACCGATATGTACATGTATAGATCCTCCCCTTTCAAAGGTCGGCTCATCATGGGTGGCTCTGTGAGGAACCGCTTGATTCCTTCAAAGGCATTTTGACAATCCTCATTCCACTCGAATGTTTTTTGTTTCTTAATGACTTCGAAAAAAGGCTGACATCTACGAGCTGAGCAAGAGATAAACCTGCCCAAGGCTATGATACGTCCGTTGAGGCGTTGTACTTCTCTGATATTCTGGGGCGCTTGCATTTTTAGGACTGCTTTGACCTTGTCCGGATTTGGGCTGACTCCTTTTTCGCTGATCATGAATCATAAAAACTTCCCATATGTTGCCCCGAAAGTGCATTTCTCTGGATTCAACTTGATGTTGTGGTGTCGAAGTACGCCCAATACCTCCTTTATATCTTCTGCATGCCTTTCTACAGTTGTGCTTTTAATGATCATATCATCTACATAGACAGAATAATTACCGCTCTTATTGTCCGCAAATATCTTGTTCATCATCCTCTGATAGGTAGCACCTGCGTTCTTAAGCCCGAAGGGCATGACTTTAAAACAATAAGTAGCTTGATGCGTCACGAATGAGGTCTTAATTCTATCTGAGGGTTCCATGGGGATTTGATGATAGCTTGACTTCACGTCAGTAAAGGAGTACATTGCGTGACCGGCAGTTCCATCTACAAGCATGTCTATGCATGGCAAAGGATAATTATCCTTGGGGCAAGCTTTATTGAGATCTGTAAAGTCAATGCACATGCGGTAAGATCTGCCAACTTTCTTGACTAGCACGACGTTCGCCAACCACTGTGTGTAGAGTACCTCCCCGATGGCATCCGCCTTCTGGAGCTTGGCGATCTCTTCCTCTATCACCTTTTGCCTTTCCGGACCATGGTTTCTCCGCTTCTGAGCCACAGGAACTGCATCTTTATCGATGTTGAGCTTATGGGTAATTACATCTGGGCTAATTCCTGGGAGAACTTCGTCCTTCCATGCAAAGACATCTTCAGCTTCACAAAGTACTTTGGTGATTGCATCTCTGATCTTGCCTTGTAGCCCCTTAGCTATTCGCACCTGCTTCTCCTCTGCCATAAAGTACATTTCGGTTTCGCCTAAGGCCATTGTGACACGCTCCTCTTCATCTTCTTCTTTAGATTGAGGGCGAATCATTAAGGATGCCGAATATGTTTCTTGGGCCACCTTTTGACAACCTTTGACCATGACACCTCCCTTGACCGTGGGAATGTAAAGTGTCAAATGGCGAATAGAGATAAGAGCTGCAACTTCGGAGATAAAAGGTCGTCCGAGGATAATGTTATAAGCTAATTGTCCATCCAAGATCGAGAACTCCAAATCTCCTCTCCAAACTTGATCATTATCAACAAGCTCACAATCCAAAGTAACTTGGCCTTTCGTCTGAATGGTATGACCTGTCACTCCCAAAATGTCAACCACCGTCGGCTCCACCTGGATGGGATCAATCCGGAGTCTGGCGAATGCTCCTCGGGTAATGACATTACATGAACTTCCCGTATCAATCATTACCCTCTTCATTTCCCAACCTTCAACCATCATGGTGACGACCAGTGCATCCGCATGGGGTGGAATCTCAGGACCTGTGTCTGAGAAAGGGAGATTTAATGATGTCCTATCAAGGGCGGTTGTCTTCGCCTTTTTCAATGCTGGCTGATAACCAGGTCCTCCTGCTATGACATTGATGGTACCCTTTCCTTTCTTCTTTGGGTCCTCCTTGGATCTATCATCTTCTTTTCCTTCAGCTTGGATGAACCGATCCAATTTACCTCTTTCAATGAGTCGTTTAATTTCTCGAGCTAACTCCCAGCAAGCATCCGTATCATGGCCATTTTTCCTCTGATACTTATAATAATTTTTAGGATTTTTACCTTTATTGGTGTACTCCCCCCCTTTTGGCTCGGGGTATGAAATGCTCCGCTTGTGCTGGCTGTTCTCAATCCACATAAGAACTTCACTTTTAGAGGCATTAAGAGGTGTGAAGGAGGTGACAAACGTTGATTTATTCCGAGAATCCCTTCGTTTGTTCCGAGAAGAAGAATCCTGACGTTTGTCCTTGTCCCGGTCCCGAGGACGAGATTCGCCTCTGTCCTTTTTTGGTGATGATGGCGAACCTCGACGAATGTCATCTACTTCTATAAAGTCTTTACGACGCTCCATTAACTCTGCCATGCTGGTGGGATTTTTACGAATGAGATCCTCTTGCAAACTTTTACAAGTAGTGTTTCTCACAAAACACTCCACAGCTACGGAGATATCTACATCAACGATTTGTATACACAATTGGTCTCGGAGGGGTTCATTCGCCTTCTGCTTTAATTCAAAAAGCTTTCCAGATTTCACCACTGCAGGAATACAACCAGCAAATTTAGCACAAAATTCCCTGCTTAATTGATCAAAGCTGTTTATTGATCCTGGAGGTAGAGATTGAAACCACAAATAAGCTGGACCTCCCAGCGTGGTGACAAACATTTTGCAGAGCACGGGTTCGGTGGCTCGATTGAGCCTGGCCAAGATTCGATACTTTCGAACATGAGCTTCCGGATTATCTTTGCCTGTGTATATTGCAAGATTAGGAATCTTGAAAGCTCTGTCGGTTTCCTCTGCCTCGATCCAGGCTGCAAAAGGCGAATCCCTATTGGCGAATGGATTGTGCCTAGCATTTTCTTCGTTCATTTGGAGTACTAGGGCCCTCACTCTATCATCAAAATTCTCCGGATCCGCCCTGGGGTGACCCCTTCGTGGCGATCTGCTTGGAGAAGAAGAAGAACTTGACTCAGACGATGGATCTGATGGCGAATGTCTTCCTGCATTACCACATCCGCTCCCTCCTCTTCCTCCACCATCTCCTCCACCACTTCCTCTGCCTGGGGGAGTTGGACCATTTCCTCCTTGCTGGCCTCCTGACGAGGTGCGTCCAACAGTTCCTGAAGATGGATGTGGCGGTGGTCCACCTATATGAGATGTTTTTTCTGGCCTTTTACTTCTTCTACGACCAGTAGATGGAGGTGATCTACCACGGCGTAGGGATCCTGCTTGCTTATTTTTATCCTTTTTATGCTTTTTACGAATGGGCTCCTTAAATCCGCCAAGAGACGAATTTGTCCGCGGGCGCCTAGGTACATTTGGTCCATCAAGATTAAACCTTGGAATCTCCGATCCTCCAGGAGGGACCATATCATTCCTTCGACTTCCCTCGCCAGGAAATAACTCCCTGATAACCGGTCGTCCGCCACCCGATGCCGTAGTAGTTATCATGGAATCAATGTTGTGAGCTTGAAGGAATGAAGAGCTATGGGCACCTGGTCCCAGACCAAAATTTAATGGAGGCAAAGATGAGACAGCTGACGTAGATATCGTACTCCAACGAGGAGGAAGAGTCATGAACGCCCGGAGGCGGTTCCCAATTTCAAGCCCATACCGTGCCTCGATATCCCGAGCACACATATCGATGAAGGAAGCAGTGGGCATGTTTCCATCGATATTTGTTATAGGAGCAGTTGTGTTAGTGCGATCAGCGCTAGATGGTGTAATTATCGGTGATTCAATCCCAGAGGAGGGATTTTGTCCTCCATCGGTCATGATATTTCAGTGTGAACGAAAAACCCTTTATTTGATCAAGGATTCCACCTTCACCGCACCAATTGATAACAAGGGTGATTCAATCCCAGAGGAGGGATTTTGTCCTCCATCGGTCATATTGCTTTTTACAGAAATGAACTCTAAATTCTGAATCACTTGACTCGGAATTTCTGCATTAATTCTATACTAATATTCTCTTTTTCTATCTCTCCAACTCTCCATCAACTCTTTATTTATAGATGTTGAAGAGTCGTGATTGAAGTGTCGTGTCCGTTGTGAAGGGACGTATCCTCTGCGAAGAGATGTCTTTATCCACCCGAACGAACGCTTTTCGTCGAAAACGAAAGTGTGCGAATGGCTCTCGAGAAATTGCTGAACTTACCGAGAATAATTAATTCTCGGCCGAGAACGGGGGAGCAATTATTTGGTCTTCGGACGAAAGGGAGGGGCGCTGGACTTTAGCGTGTCACGACCGAGAATTTGAGATTCTCGGTCGCGGCTTCACAAATTCTCTACCGAGAATTTGGTTTCTTCAACCGAGAGTTTGGCATTTTTCTCTGTTTCTGACTTTGTCTTTGTCCTCGTTTTGGTGTAATTGATCTTCGTCGTTTTTTGACTCCTTTTGTAGGGTTTTTATTCTGTTTTTAACCTCTTTCGTTCCTATTTGGATTTTACCAAATATTTAGGTACCTTACAAGAAAGAAATATATTCAAATGTAAAAGTATTCTAAACAGGTATAAATATTATGAATTCGAAGCAAAACTGATGTAAATACTAATGATATTTTAGGTATATTTTGGGCTTAACAATAGTATATGGGTGATAGTGGATAGACTTACAAAATCTGCTCACTTTCTACCGGTTCAACAGACAGACTCGATAGATAAATTGGCTAGACTTTATGTGGAACAAATTGTGAGATTGCATGGAGTACCTATATCTATTGTTTCAGATCGTGATCCTAGATTTACATCTAGATTTTGGGGCAGTTTACAGCACTCCTTGGGAACAAAATTGCATTTCAGTACAACTTTTCATCCACAGACAGATGGACAATCAGAAAGAACTATTCAGACCTTAGAGGATATGATGAGAGCTTGTGTTCTTAATTTCCAAGGTGAGTGGGATATACATTTACCTCTTATGGAGTTTGCTTATAATAATGGTTATCATTCGAGTATAGGCATGACACTTTATGAGGCATTATATGGAAGACCGTGTAGAAGCCCTATATGTTGGGATGTTGAAGGAATGAGGCAATTGGAAGGACCTGAGTTAGTCCAAGAAACTGTTGAGAAGATCAATGTCATAAAGAAGTATTTAAAAGCTGCACAGGAACGTCAGAAAGCCTATATGGATCAGCACCGAAGGGAGATGGAATATAAAGTTGGAGATAAAGTGTTTTTAAAAATATCCCCATGGAAAGGAACAGTTCGTTTTGGCAAAAGAGGGAAGTTGAATCCAAGATACATCGGGCCTTATGAGATCATTGAGAGAGTTGGACCATTGGCTTATAGGTTAGCTCTACCACCAGAATTGTCTTTAATACATGATGTATTTCATGTGTCAGTATTAAGAAGATATAGATCAGACCCAAGTCATATGATTCCTGAACCTGAGATTGCAATAGTGAACACAGACTTGACTATTCGTGAGCAACCTTTAGAGATTTTGGGACGAGAAATGAAACGACTCAGAAACCGTGAAATTCCAATGGTTAAGGTGAGATGGAGTCATAATCAAACACTTGATGAGGCAACTTGGGAGGTAGAAGAAAATATGAGGACACAATATCCTTACCTATTTGAAGCTTCTAGTAAGTGAATTTCGGGGACGAAATTCTTTAAGGGGGGAAGAACTGTAACATCCCTAAAACCCTAACATATGAGTCTTCCCACATTCATATATGTTTTCATGATTGAATACATGCATTTTAGATTCATCTCATTGTCATTAGAAGTTTCGTATTCATAATGCGATTACCATGCGATTAGGAGGCGATTAGTGTGTCATTAAGATGTAACGATTGGTTAATTGAGTTTGGAATTAAATGAATGAATGCACATATCCTTAATTGATTAAATTAGACTTATGGAGGGCTGGAAATGAATTTTAGTAAGTAGCACCTCACAAAGCATGATGTCACTCAATAATAAGACAAAGTATGCCTCTTCACTTTTAAAAAGATGTATACAACTCATTCTTTATCTATTCCAGCCACAATTTCGACCAAAGCTTTAGCAAAACCTTCCTTGTTCATACCCTAACACCCTCCAAACAAAACTCTTCCAATTTCTTCCATTTTCAAGCCAAACAAGTCAAGTTAGGAAGCATACTAGGTGATAGACACAAGTTGAAGGTTAGTATGTTGTTTTAGCTTGTTTTCTATGAGTTTGAGATTCTGAAATACCTAGGTATGATCATAGGATTTGTTGTGGATGAGTTGTGATTGAGTTTGTTGAGTTTTGGTGTTGTTTAAAGTGGTTATAGGCTGTCCAAATGAAATATATGTATCAAGTGCCCTAAACAGAAATCTAGGGTACTGCTTTCAGTCATTTTGGAGCATGTTTTTCATATTGATATTGTTCGAATTTGAAGATACATAAATAATAAACTATGTTCCTATATGTGTTATGAAACCCTCTGTAAAATATGGGACTTTAATTCCATATATAGAGGAAGAAAACCTAGATGGATCATGACTGCCTCGAAATTGAATGTCATGTGAGGCAGCCATGTTGATGTAGCATTTTGAGGACCTTAGAGTCATAATTTAGGATAGTTTATTCATAAAAACGTGTTCCTAACTACTTGAAGTATATGTCTGTAAAAGGATTTGACAATCCATTGTGTTTAGTGTGAGCTAGGTTGAGTGAATTATGGTAGATGCAAATCTGGGTAGTCTGTTTCTTGGCTGGAAACAGGACATAATCATTTTGCATGCCATATATTGTGTAGACGTGATATTAATGTGAATTTTAGATATGTTATACCCATATATGTCTCGTTTCAGTAGGTTCAAGAAACAGGACATTTGGATTCATATAGAGAAAGTTATGGCAGAATGTGTGCAAGTAGGTCATGTGATGATCTAAGACAAAAGGATTAGATTGCATGAACTTTGTGGAGTTAGTGTCTTGTAAATCATATAGCATTCATTAGTTTATATTTTCATTAAGTTTATGTTAATGCTAATTGTATAAATGTTATGTGACATTAGGAGGACAAGGTGCAATTGAACGCACACCCGATCGTGTTGAATAGATCGAACCAAGTGCGACGGTAAGCATATTGCTTATATATGTGTATGAATGTATCGTGCCTTGTGACTTGTTGAGTGTGAGATGTGGTTGAATCTGATGTGAATGATGTGGATAATGTTTGAGTGTTTGTGATACGCCATGATTGATAAGAAAGTGATATGATTGAGTATGTTGCAGTGTTATGAGTAAATACGGCATGTTGAGCCTTGTGCACATACTGGAACTGAATAATGGTTGGATTATATATGAATGTGAGCTTGCTTAGATGAATATGTGAAATGGTCCAAGTTGAGAGTGCTATCCGAATATTGTGAGCCGGAAGCACATGTGTTGAGATATATGAGTACGTGAGTTAAGTGTAACTCCTTCGTAGCACAGATGATTGTATTCCGAATTTAGTGAGCCGGAATATAGATTGGGCCCAAGGACCATTATATATATATTGTCTAAGTACAGCAAGGCCTTTCTAAAATAAGTATTACTATAATAAGTGAAACAGGTGAATAAATTCTAACTTGGTACTGATGATATATTTTGATTTGTGCTCTTTACATTACTTTTGTATATACATATATGCGTAATATGTTTATTGAGTAGGCAGCTCACCCCTTGCCAACAGATTTTACAGGTTAGGTGGAGTTCTTCTTGCTTAAGGTCGCACCAGCAGTGTCAGTCCATTCTCATCTAGGCATTTGGAGTCTTGTGATATACTTTTGTTTTGTAAATCCTCTATGTAGGATAATGACTTAAACGTGTATTGTAAATGCTTTCTCTTATGTATAATATGTAAAGTTTATATGAGATTGAAGTTTATATGATTGAGAATTGAAAGCATGTCTATAATGGATATTGTGTGAGATATCATGTGATCCAAGTGAGGGGGTTACATATCGCTTTAGGTAATGCTTGGATGCATTATGAGATCGTGGTTCCTTTGCTTGTGCAATGGCTCCATTGTTATCACAGTACAGAGTAATGGGATTCACAATGTCAGGCACCACACCAAGTTCGGTAATGAACTTCTTAATCCAAACAGCTTCCTTTGTTGCCTCTGTAGTAGCGATGTACTCAGACTCGGTCGTAGAGAAAGCCACGTTTCCCTGCTTGGAACTCTTCCAACTGACCGCGCCCCCATTCAAGATAAACAGGTATCCTGATTGGGATCTAAAATCGTTCTCATCTGTGAGATGACTAGCATCTGAAAATCCTTCTATTTTCAGATCCCCTTCTCTGTACACTAGGAACATATCCTTAGTCCTTCCCAAGTAATTAAGAATGTTCTTGACGGCATTCCAATGCTTGTCACCCGGATTACCTTGATAACAACTCGTTATGCTTAACGCGAACGCTACGTCAGGTCTAGTGCAAAGCATAGCATATATAATCTAACCGATTGCGCTGGCGTACGGAATTATAGCCATGCGTTTCTTATCATCTTCGGTTTTAGGACACTGATGATTGCTTAACTTTACCCCATGTACCATGGGTAAGTTACCTCGTTTCTATTTAAACATGCTAAACCGCTTTAGCACCTTTTCAATGTATGTACCATGTGAAAGACCAAGCAGTCTTCTTGATCTATCTCTATAGATCTTTATCCCCAGTATATAAGCTGCTTCACCAAGGTCTTTCATGGAGAAGTTACCTGATAACCATACTTTCACCGACTGTAGTAGAGCTATGTCATTTCCCATTAGCAATATATCGTCAACATATAATATGAGAAATGCAACTGAGCTCCCACTTGCTTTCTTGTAAATACAAGCTTCTTCCAGCTTGTTCCAGCTTCTAGATGATTGCTTGAGTCCAATCTTCTTGAGAAATGCAAACTTTTTTATGGTTTCGTCAAAACGTTTGTTCCAGCTTCTAGATGATTGCTTGTGTCCATAAATGGATCTCTGAAGTTTGCAAACCTTGGTTGCATCCTTCGATGTGAAACCTTCAGGTTGCATCATATATACATCCTCAAGCAGGTTTCCGTTTAGGAAAGCTGTTTTCACATCCATTTGCCAAATCTCGTAATCGTAGTGAGCGGCAATAGCGAGCATTATTCTGATTGATTTGGACATGGCTACAGGAGAGAAAGTTTCGTCATAATCAATTCCTTGCTTCTGACGATATCCTTTCGCTACTAACCTAGCTTTGTAGGTGCTAACCTTTCCATCCATGTCGGTCTTCTTCTTGAAGATCCACCTGAACCCAATGGGTTTTATCCCTTCGGGTGGATCAACCAAAGTCCACACTTGGTTAGTGTACATGGAATCCATTTCAGAATTCATGGCCTCAAGCCATGCTTTAGAATCTAGACTGGTAAGAGCCTCTTCGTAGTTTTTGGGTTCGCCGTCTAACACGGGAACCTCATCATGATCTCCCACTAGAAAATCGTATCTAACTGGGAGTTCACGATCTTTTTGTGACCTACGAGTAGGTGGTGACACTTTAGTCTCATCTAATGGGATCGCTTCGGGGTCCTATACCGCCTCTATTGTTTCAGCTGGTGTTTCTTCTTCTTGAACTTCATCAAGTTCAATCATGCTTCCTTTTTTTGTTTCTTCAAGAAACTCTTTCTCCAAGAAGGTTGTGTGCTTGGATACTATTACTTTCTGATCATATGGATGATAGAAGTAATACCCCATAGTTTCCTTAAGGTATCCAACGAAGAAACATTTATCAGATTTAGAATCTAGTTTATCTGACGCTACGCGTTTGATGAATGCTGAACAACCCCATATTCTCATATGGTGTGGAACTAGCGGATTTAGTTGGTACTCGATTTAGGGTGAAGAGGGCAGTTTCTAAGGCATATCCCCAGAATGTCTTTAGAAGTAATGCTATGCTCATCATAGATCGCACCATATCTAGTAAGGTACGGTTCCTCCTTTCGGATACACCATTGTGTTGTGGTGTATAAGGAGGTGTCCATTGTGAGAATATCCCACATTCAGTTAGATAATTCAGAAAATCATCTGAAAGATATTCACCACCTCGATCGGATCAAAGTATCTTTATTTTCTTTCCTGTTTGATTTTCTACTTCATTCTTGAAGCATTTGAATTTCTCAAAAGCTTCGGACTTGTGCTTCATCAAGTAGACATAACCATATCTGGTATGGTCTTCTATGAAGCTTATGAAGTATCCGAATCCTCCTCTTGCTTGGACTGACATAGGACCACATACATCTGAATGTATTAATCCTAGAGTGTCTGATACACGCTCACCTTTATTGTTAAAGGGTGTCTTTGTCATTTTTCCTTTTAAACAGGCTTCGCATGTTTCCAATGATTCATAATCAATTGAATCTATAAGCCCATCTTGATGTAGCTTAAGCATGCGTCTTTTGTTTATATGGCCTAAACGACAATGCCACAAGTAAGTCGAATTATCTAGCTTATGTCTTTTGGTATCAATTGCGAATACAGAAATTTTATCGTCTAACACATAAATCCCATTTAATGATATTCCTGAAAAATAGAAAATCCCATCTCTATAAAACTCGCAATGTTTGTTCTTTATTGAAATATGAAAGCCATCATCAATAAGACAACTAATAGAAATAATGTTTCTAGACATCTCTGGAACATACAAACAGTTCCTTAATTCTATTACAAGCCCAGAGGGAAAACTCAAAGCATAATGTCCAATCGCGAGGGCGACAACTCTTGCTCCATTTCCTACTCCCAAGTTTATGCTTCCCTTCTTCAATTCCTTAGTCCGATTTAGTTCCTGCATATTCGTACAAATATGAGATCCACATCCGGTATCAAGTACCCAAGATTCAGACTTGAAATTGTATTTATTTCAATATAAAACATACTAGATGTTGAAGCACCGTCTTTTCCCTTCTTGAGGGAGGCTAGGTACTCCTTGTAGTTCCTTCTCCAATGCCCGTCTTTACCACAGAAGTGGCACTCTCTTTTGGGATTCTTCACTTCCTTCCCCTTAGCTTTAGTGGCCATGGCCCTCTTGCCTTTCTTAGGATGTTTAGGATTGGGAAAATTCCCATTCCTCTTCTTTGATCCCTCTATAACAAGAGCCGGTATTGCCTTGTCTTTCTTCATATTGGGCTCAACTGTCTTGAGCATGTTTGCAAGCTCTTCAAGAGAGGTTTGCAAGTCATTCATCTGGTAGTTCATGATAAACTGTGAATAACTCTCTGGGAGGGATTGAAGGAGTAAGTCCACACTTAGCTCGTGATCCATCGCGAATCCAATACTAGAAAGTTTGGTAATAAAGCCTGTCATCTTGACACAATGTGTCATCACAGATGTGCCCTCTTGCATCCTGCAACGATATAACAGTTTTGATATTTCGTAGCGTTCGCACCGAGTTTGTTTCCCAAACAACTCTTTCAGGTGCACGATGATGGAATAGGCATCCATCTCCTCATGTTGCCTTTGCAATTCCGGTGTCATCGATGCAAGTATGATGCATCCCGCATGATCGTCATCAGCCTTATGCTTCTGGTAAGCATCGATCTCTTCGATGGGAGCATCATCAGCCGGGGTAGGGGGTATCGATGTATCAAGTACATACCCTATCTTATCGAACTTCAAAACGATTTTGAGGTTGCGATACCAGTCGATGAAGTTTGAACCGTTCAACTTGTTATCGGTAAGTATATTTTGCAGATTGGTTTTAGTCATAATTTTACGAGTGTTTTAATTTAACCTGAGAGTGAGAAAGAGTAAACGTATGTTATTCATTTGCTTTAACGTGTATCAATCTAAAATTATAGGTCTTTAATTTATTTTAAATTGCTCCCACTATTTTGCCAAATTAATAGCCCTCCATATTAATTCGAAGAATTTCACAAATCCTTTAATGAGCTAGGATCCTAACTCCTGAAATTTCACCTTGAGTTTACTCAACAAGCTAGTCTCATTTGTTAGGTAGATTCATACAATCAATCACATCAACAATGTGATTCCTAGGTTATTGGGTTACTAACCACATTAGTAACTAATATGCTATTCATATTAATCTCAACCATATTGCCCATTAGTTTATGACAGCTTGAGTTTACCCATCTAATTATCATAATCTAATTTAAGTATTACCCCATATTCATGAAAACGATTTTCGATAATTCAGGTGTTACCATAAGACCCCGAGCTTGAGTTTACTCAACAACGCAAAGGCCCCCAGTACTGCCGGCTGAATTATAATATTAGGGAGGGGCAACCGATTTTAATAACTTGCTTATTTACTTAAATTTTAATTAGTGAGGGATTTTTATTTTAAGTCTCATAATCTAACCTAGTCTTGATTTGCTTTAGCATACATCAGACACATACATTGGCGTTATGGACATATTATCTAAATTATTCCGTTGAGCCAGAAACGGAATAAAAGGCCAAACCTAGGGAAATACTAACTGTTACATATTTCTCTTTAGGTCCTCCGTCTTCTCCATGGCGCCTCGAAATTACATCAATATTAATTTCTATACTACTAAAGAAAACTTCAATTGACTTGAAGGGCATTAGATGAGAGGAGAAATTACAATAGATAGTAGATAGGCAGGACACACATGCCCTATTTCAAAAATACCAAAAGACTAAATAGAGGGTCCAAATATGTCCATAACTCCAAACATACATAGACTCAATTAAATAAATTTAATTGGTTGATTACATAAAATATTTATGTAATATTTAGGTTAATCACATTAACTTATCAAATTAACTTTCATCCAATTTTAATTCGATCAGTTTCGTATCTTCTATATTTAATCTAATTAAAATGTAACAATTACATATTAGATTAATACAACTATACGAAAACCTTTTGTTATGCATATCCTTGTTATTTTGTTTTAATTCATTTAACATCTTTGATTTACAAATAAGTAAAACAAATTTCCAAATAAATTCTTTTATTCGATAATCAAAAAAGAAAACTATTTATTTCTGAAACCTCTCTATATATATATATATATATATATATATATATATATATATATATATATATAATTGATTTTATTTTAAAAACAATTTTTAAAACACAAATAGACACAACCTAGGCCGGTGCCCGTAAGGCCCGACCTAAATTGCTGCTGCTGTTTGGCAGCAGCATTGCGGCTGGGCCGCCGCTGCCCCACGGCAGCGATGCCCAGTCGCTACTGGTTGCTGCCTCGCGGTGCAACCTGAACTGCTGTTCGGTATATATATATACATATATATTTTTAAATATATATATATATATATGTTTTAAAACAATTTTCAGAAAATAAGAAAACCTAACCCCTCCTCTCTTTGGGTTCGCCTCTTTTGTGGTAAGTATCGGAAAGACAAAATCTTCGGGGGCCCGAAAGAGAGAGTTGCTAATTGTTCCTTCCTTTGGAAAGGACTTAGTGCTGTGTTTGATGAGTTCTGCTCGGGAGTTGGCCTAGAGGTGGGGAATGGTAAGTCCATTAGTTTCTGGTTTGATAACTGGATTGGGGATAAACCGTTAATTGAGGTGTGTTCTTCCCCCCCGCCTAGTGATATACGCAACTGGAGGATTGCCGATGTGGTTGACTCGGAAGGGGACTGGATCTGGTCAAAGTTTGATACTTTCTTTAGCCTTGAGACTCTCCTTAGAATGCGGGGAGTGAAGGTGAGTAATCAAGAGGAAGACTTGGATAGGCACTGCTGGGCGCTGACTAACAATGGAGTTTTTTCTTGCAAATCGGCCTTTGAAGCTTTCTCTCTCTTTAGATCTGATCCTCCCTCGGATGTGTGGAAGTCGATTTGGACCCTTAAAGTTCCTTTCCGTATTAGGAGTTTCCTGTGGCTGGGCGTTAAGGACAGGCTTCTTACTAATTCGGATAGGCACAGAAGGCACTTGGCTGATTCTGGAGCTTGCAGTAGATGCAGAGGCCATGTTGAGACTTTGTGCCATGCTCTTAGAGATTGCTCTAATAGTAAAGAGGTTTGGAGGAAAATTCTCCCACACCATATTTTCTCTTCCTTCATGGCACATTTTGAGGTCGACTGGTTCTCTGATGGTGTTAGAGGAAAGTTGCTTCCATACATGGATCATGGTGACATTTTCTTTGCTATTATCTGTCACCAAGTTTGGAAATGGAGAAACGAGGAGATTTTTGGAGATAAAACTGTTTTTATGACAAACTTAGCTGATTTCTTCTCGAAAAAACTTTTCTCTATTATCGATAGTTTCAAAGGAGAGTCCCTTGCCAGAGCCTCTCAGTGTTGTGATGTCCATCTCGTGGGATGGAGCAGGCCAAGAGAGGGGGTTGTGAAGCTGAATACTGATGGTTCCTGCCTCAGTAACGGTAAGATTGCGGCTGGAGGTGTGCTTAGAGATGCAGGGGGCGCCTGGCTTTCTGGGTTCTCCCAGAATTTAGGGTTGGGTTCTTCCTTTTCTGCGGAGCACTGGGCTATTCTTACTGGAATCAATCTTGCTAAAAGGCTGGGTGTTAAGAGGCTCTCTGTGGAGTCTGATAATTTGGAAGCAATCAAAATGATTTCTGAGAATCATTCTATGGGTCTTAACAGTCGCAACCTCATCAAAGCTATTAAAAGGCTTTGCTCCTCCTTTGAGTTCGTAGAGTTCAGACACATTTTTAGAGAGCAGAATCGTGTTGCTGATCGCTTGGCGGCGGCGGGCCATGAAGGGACGTTAGGCGTTACTACCCTTCCTGTTTCCCCTAGTTTCATCTCTCCTCTTCTCTTAGAAGATAGAATTGGGGTTAGCTTCCCTAGGCTAATTCCTGGGTAGTTTGTTGTTGTTCGTTTTTCTTTTCCTTTTCTACCAAAAAAATAAAAAAAATAAAACTAACTTTTATCAATCTAACTATAAAACTAACAGATTTTGTTATGATGATTATCAACCAAAATAGTTAGGAATATATGCATAATTAATTTTAATTAACAATTAATTAAAACTTACTTATCTTTAGAATTAATTAATCAAAACAGTTTTGTTAATTAACCTAACAATAAATATTCATTCAATCTCATTGAAAAACCTTTTAATTTTCATATATGAAATAACGGATTTAACTCAGGCTCTGATACCACTGAAGAAAAATACGCTAATGTTTGGCAACGGAAATATAAATTTTTTAACCTTTTTCCATTAAACCAAGATCCGTTAATCGTTATTTCATATAATGAGGGATAGAAGGAAATACCTTTTGATGAACTATCTACCGAGTTCACGAGCACAAAACAAAACACAAGATCAAATCAAGTTAGAACTCAACCGTATAAAAGCAATCAAGAATAGATTGCTTCTAATTAATCAACACAAGATAAAGGAATAAGAGAAAGAGATGAAAATCAACTGAACGGAAGGAAGCGGTGGATGATCTCGTCCTCAACAAGGGGTGTCGAAATTCTCTCTCCAGGAATACTAGGGCTGGCCGAATTTTGCTAATAGGAGGGGTATAAATAACCTCTTATATCTAAACCCTAGTTAGATAGAATTAGGTTACTTAATAAGAGTTATATTCTGAATAATACTCTTGTTATTATTATCTATAACTATATCTAAATAAAAAAATAATATTAACTTATTTAATAGGATAACAATTAGAAGTAATCTAATCATAATAAACCTTCTAATTGAATTATCCTATAATTAATTTAATCCACAATTATAATCTAATTAAAATTGTTAAAATCAAATTAATTATTTATGTATTTTATATACATAAAATCGCCCCCTATATACTGGGCCTTAGTGGATTCAGTTGGGCTTCCATCAATTAATTAACATCTGTTTCTCTTTTGGGCTCCAAGTCTTATGTGTGACCCATTAAGTTCTTATCGCTTCTAGCCGTATACAACTATTAAATTAATTTTCTCAGAATTATATTTAATCTTTGTATAACAGAATGAGTACGTGAACTGTGATTGGCAGATCCGAAACATTCCCCAGAGCTATAAGAAGGCAGGTTGATTCCGTCGTTGACCTTTTCGTATTAGTTACAGTATAATTCGATCCTTCCTCAACTACATCCTTGAAAAAAATCTTATGACTATGGATAATGTCAAGTCACATATAGCGAGACGTTCGTTTTACTTGTACAGGCCGAGTTAACTCCAATTAAATAGGTTAAGTGAAATCCGCATTTCAAGTCTTAAGCTATCACCTTGCAAGGATTTAGAGTTAAGTCTTCCACAAGCGATCTTTGGACGTATCTCCCATTTATTAGGAGTGACAAATGCTCAATCCAATGTATAACTATCCTGCAATTACTTCTTGTGACACCCAACGTCTGCCGTTCACACCCCAGAGTCATCTCTGTTATGGATCGTGTTACAACAGGATCAAAGCATCACATTCCATATTCCAGAATCACTAATTAACATTCCTTTGAGTCTTAGGATTACTTATACCTATTAATACCAATGATATGAACAGGTGACAAGGATAAATCTACCCATCCTGTTATCTCAAGTCGGGTCCCCAATCCTAATGAACCCCTTTCATTGGATCCATGTAACTGTCCAGATATCTGCATATCTGAAGCTTGTGAGATCAGCTATCTGTCTCGATAGAAGACATTGTTACATGCAAGTCTCAATAGTGATATGTCAATCCCTATTCAAAACATATTACTTGACTTGGGGTGATTTTAAGTTTATTAGTTTATAATAATGTTTCGTCTCACTTCATGCTTGTATGAACACTTTATAATCACTTTAAATAAACTTAGGGATTTCCTTTTATTAGACTTATTTAGTTCTTTAAAAGAGATTGCCTTTATATAGTTATAAAACCATATCTTATTAAAACAAATGACATAAAGAACAATTCATTTATATTAGGTTTATATCCTGGAACAATTGTCTATAGGACACTAAACCCCAACATACACGTCTCACCGCCTTCTCAGTCCTATCACTCTTCTCCATAGTGGTGTTCTCTAAGTCCCCTGAAATCCCCACCGAGTTCACTAGACATACTCAGTAAAATGGTTACAAGTTCAGAATAAATGCGGCAAGGATGATAACTCAAATCCACTTCCATAGAAAGAATAAAACATACATTTAAAGGTATTGAAAATAAGGATAAAGGACTAGCCTTTAGCAAAAAGGAGAAGATAATTTTTTTTTCCTAAGATCAGGGTACGAAAACAAAAAAAAATATATTCTCTCTCTAGAAATCAAAAGCAAAGCATGATTTCCTCTCTACAAGAAAAAATAGAGTTTTTGCTGCCACAACCAAGAAGGTTATTTATCAAAGCAGCGGGGAACCCAAACAACAACCCACTTTAAAGCCTGTGACACAACATGCAAAATGATGCTTTAATGATAATTATGACACTATGGAAAATTAAAAAACACTTTTACTTTTTTATGAAAAATGTGCATGTTGTTCTAATTAATATGTCCTCTTGCATTATCCAAAAGGTTTCTTCCATTTATTAAAAAAATCTGAGAAAATACAACGAAGAAACTTCCCGATTAAACTTCAACATCTCGCATCAAATACGTCACTCCCCGACCATCCCACTTAAAGGGGGGACTTCTTAATGCGACAATATCGGACTTTCATCTAATCTGATTCAATTAGAAATAACAACACAAATTGACCAATACCACATAGTTAGAACTTGCAGCCTAAACCCATCAATAACACCACTGGATCCAGCCTCTGTAGACACCGAGTCGGAGGACCTGTGACGAAAATCTGAAAACAAGACGGTTGAAGCGGTTGATTCCGGAAGTTTTGAAAAAAAAAACAAAAAAAAAAATAATAAGTACATAATAAGGAAGAAAAAGTTACGGCGGGTCGCTGTTGCCGATCGGATGGCTCGCGAGTGCTTAGCGGCAGTCGACGGGCGTTCGACGACAGTCGGACGCCCGCTTGACAGCACGGGGCACGCGCTCGACGTCCGTCGGACGCACGCGTCCAACCGCGAATGACGCGCACTCAACGTCCGAGCGATGCACGAGCCCGGTGGCGCGGAGCGCGCACTCGTCGGCCACGGGGCGTGTGCGCCCGGCCTCGCGGAACGCGCGTTCGGCGGCCGCAATGCGTGGGCGTCCGGCGGCGTGGAACGCGCACTCGACGGCCACGGGACGTGCGCGCCCCGGCGGCCGTTGGGCGGCCGCCCAACCCTTTTGGGCGACGCCCGATTTTTCTCGGGCGTCGCCCATTCCGCCGGGGATCCAAATGCCTATAAAGGCACGGATCCCCATGCATTTAGGGGGAGGAGCTTTTTTTGGAAGGATTTTCTCACTCTAGACATTTTTAGAGAGAGAAAATTTATTTTTTGGGAAAAAATATTTTTTTTTCCTAAAAATTTCAAATCTCCTAAAAGTTATCAAAAACATCGGGAAGCACGATTCGTGGAATCAATCGACGTCAACCGTCAATACCGAACTTAAGGTATTATCCGAGGACTAGACACTTTTATTTTATTTAATTTATTTCCTTCTTCTATTTATTTTTATGTTATGTTTTTATTTATTTAGTTATTCATTTATTTTATCACTTTTTATTTAATTTTGGGTATTTATTTAATTTTCATCTCGTGTTGAATAAAATTGGGTTTTGTTTTAAAATAAAAAACCTCGTTTTGATATCCCAATACGAACCGTGATCCGATAAAAAGGTAGTTCGGGTATTGCAAACGTTGTAATTATAAGTTTTTTAATTTAAAGAAATTTTCAAATAATGTTTTAAAATAAAAACGTCGTTTTAGGAACTTCCGTTATTGACTATGACCCATTTTTGGTAGTTCGGAAATCCAAAACGATTGAATTAGACTTAATTTAAAGCTTTTGAATAAATCTGGAAACAATTGAAGTGCTGCTGTAATTTTCCGTTTCAGTCACTAATTGCTGTTTACCGACGGATTTTCCGTCGGTAAATCTGCTGGAATGTAAAAAATGCTGTTTTGGTCCATGTTTCTTAACTTTTAAGTTTTTGGTCCTTTGTATATATATGTGTATTTATGTAA
Source organism: Euphorbia lathyris (assembly GCF_963576675.1). Lineage (NCBI taxonomy): Eukaryota > Viridiplantae > Streptophyta > Magnoliopsida > Malpighiales > Euphorbiaceae > Euphorbia > Euphorbia lathyris. The sequence goes on along the minus strand of NC_088910.1, from coordinate 62,122,838 downwards.
TATATATTTTCAAACTATTTTTAGACATTTGATACATATAGTTATTTAGAATGTTTATATATCATTTTTTATTTTATTTTAAATATAAGTATATGTATATATATCTTTTCTTTTCTTTTTCCTTTACTTAAATGGTAATGAATTTTATTTTAAAATGATATTTACTTGGGTGTTTTGGGAGTGATTAATTAGTAAACATTTTGTGGATAAATCGATATTATTTTGACATTTAAATTACATTAGGTATGCATATATATAGTTTTGGGCTATTTGGGCTATATTAGTTATTATTAGATAAAACTATTTAGGGGACAAATGATATTTTCTTATTTAGGGGTTTTATTTATTATTTTCACATATTTAAAGTAAAAATGTATTATATTTAGTATTTTCATATATGTATTATATAGTATCTTTTCATTAACCTTTATTTCATGTTTCTTTTTGGCTAAAATGTATATATATATATACGCCTATATTATTTTCTTTATTCTTTTGGTCATTCATGGGTCCATGTTTCAAATGGGCTTTATTTGGGAGTGAGTTTGGATTTAATATGTTTATTGTTGTAATTATGACAAGTAAAGAATCCATTAAGTAAAAAGGGGAAAATAAATCACAAAAAGGATTTTCAATTTAATTATTTAAACTAATAGATTTTTAGAGGTTCCTAATGTAAATAAATAGTGTTTTCTTGACATTTCAAATTGTTTCTCAAAACACCACGTTTTAAAACCTTAGTCCGTTCCAACGACGGATTAAGCGAACCTTGTAATTAAAATCATTTTCATGGTGAATAATAGAGTTTTCGAATCGTTTTCTTAATGATTTATACAAAATAAATTGACTTGTATGCTTAACCACGTTTTCTTATTAAAGGTTTTTACCTTAACGTTTTCAAACACTTGAGTCGTTCCAACGGCGATTCGGGTGAACTTCATCAAACGGGGTTTTGAAACGTACCTAAATCGTTCCAACGGCGATTAAGGTACGAACCATGTAAATAAACTCGTTTTGGGGAAATGAGTTAGTATAGAATTAACACGCAACACGATATGTAAATCCCGTGGTAAATAAACCACTTCTTTCTTCCTCCCCTCTCTTTGTATGTATATCAAATTGATGTAAATGGGTGATTCTTTACTAAAGTGGCTTTTCAATAATATATGCTCAAAACGGTTTCTAAAAAGAGAAAGAAAAGGTTTCAAATGAATTTTAAACTTAAAGAAGTATACGATTAGTCCGTTATCGCCTAACATGCTGAGTAGGAGGCCGGTGGTTCATAACCGGGCGATGTCGGGGTGCCTAGTAGCCTTTCTCCGGAAAGGAGCTAGCCTTCTCGGCTCGTACCTAAGTTTCCCGAACCCACACCGGTCTCCCTCAAGGGATCGGTGTTCATTTTCCCATTCGTGGGTGGCGACTCTTCCATATCTCCGAGCTCCGGTCCTGCCGAGCAGCTTGATTCCACGATTGGTTGCTTTCGGCGCCAATCACCGCTTACGTCGCCATGAGGTTGTCCACCCCCCGGTCCGCCCGGGAGATTAGGTCGCGGCACCTCGTCTAACAAGTGGCGAATCTGCTGGGGAAGCGAGAAATTTGATTCCGGAAGGCGTGTATTAAGCCCTTAACGGGGACGGATCGTATTATTTCTTTTCGTATGCATTCATGTGCATTATTGCAAACCTTTTGGGTAATTTCCGCGAAACCTCTAGCGAGAGTCCATTCGTCGCTCGAAAGAGGCTAGTGTAAGTTCCCCCTTACAGTAAGGCGCCAAAGGGTCCCCATCCATTCGTTAGGGGCGAATTTGTGCGATCCTGTGAGGTCCCGCGATCAGCCGTGTCAGTATATAGTAGCCTTAGAAGTTGCCATAGGATTACCCGTTACTATTTTTGGCGTGATAAATGAATCAGTTCGTGTTTTCAAATCGCCATGATACGTGTCTAAATCCTAAAGTATGTAAAGAAAATGAAATGATGCGTTAATATATACTCTTGAGTCGACATACTAATTACCCTAAAACATCGAAACGATTTAAACTAAAGACGACTTAGTCATCTCGTATGAATGAACATGTGCGGCCCGCCTTGTCCCTTTCTATGTCCCGACGAAGGCACATGTTCAGGAAATGCGTTACGACGTAAGCACGTATTAGTATGCGTCGGTTTGGTGTTAAGGATAGTTACATTTCGATACAAAAGACTATATTAACAGTAGCCGTTATTCACATTCTTTAAATAAATTGGGATAAAACGAGATCATAACGAAATGAAAACGAAGAACATTTCTGTTTCGAACGACCCTGTCATAACGTGAAAAGTTTCGCGCACGTAGCCCGTCCCTTCCGAATAAAAGACGAGCTTTTACGTTATGCCCCGTGTCGTTCTTAAGAGAAATGGACGTGTCCGCAGAAGTGACTAAGAAAAGAAAAGCAAAAAATGAACTAAACGACCAAAATCATTCCGAATCTACGATATGTCAATACCGAGAGTAGTTAAAGAAAATAAACCAATGTCGTTGAATACGTGCCTCGAATGAGTGTATACCCCGTTTAAAATCACGAAGCCGAATTAAGCCAAACCATATAATTGCGCCATATGGACGAGACTGCGGGTTTTGACTAACGACTCGATCATTTCGACCGTTACCAAAACTGCAAGAAATATGGCCCGATGTACGTGTTTGCTTAATTCGTACCTAAAGGAAAGAAAACGGTGATATCCTCGCTTCGAACAAACACGCGATTCAACGAAACGTTGATTTTCTATAACCACACTAAGATGATATATCCCGTGGATTGGGAAGAACAACGAACTGTTGCTAGCCGAAAGGTTACCGTGCGCTCAAAATAAGACTCGCCGTCTTTTCACGTAGCTAAAATGAGCAAATGGATCCTCGACGCTAAGAACAAACGCGTTACGCGATGAGTCCGTTCCCTAAAATAAAATCCAAAAGTGATTCCATCACTAAATAAACACGTGGTTACGTCTCTCGATAGATCCAAAAGATCCCATTGTAATCCAAAAATCGAGACACGAACCCGCGCGAACAAAAGGGAACGAGTCATTGACAATAACGAACGATAACTCGTACCACGTTTAAAAACTGAGATGCGCTCAAAGGGAGTCAAAACCCGAACTAATGCATCTCACGAAAGGACGAAAGACGAGTTATTCCGAAAGGACAATCCAACTTGGTCGATTTCTTAGTCACTGAACGTTGATACGTCAAAACGAACTGTATTGTTTGATGAATGATCTACTTTTCCGCAATAATCGATGGCATCACGCGTCCCCTAGACCGCAATGTGAGCCCCAAACCAAAATCCTAGAAAAGAGACTTGGACCATCGAGTGTGTGGAGGAATAAGGGTGGAAGAGAGATGTTGTGATACGTGTAATTAGACTAACGTTTGTTCTTCTTATCTTATATATCCGTAAATAAATAAACGCACACACCACGAATCATGCATATAAAATCATGCATACATACTAATGGATACCGTTCACGCAGACGTCATCATTAAGCGATTGTGGTACCGAGAGAGCAGTCGGCTAGTTAGGCAGTTTGACCAGTTACAGATTGACAGTTCTGAATCGGCAGCTGTGGCTTCGGAATCATCTTCGTCCGAGTATACTCAGTCTTCATCTAGTATGTCTGCGACCGACGAAAAAGTGGCCGGATTGGAAAACTCTGTGAACAATATTAATGAGCAGTTAGCGGTGATAGCGGCCCAGTTAGCTAAGCTGGCCATGAGAGATGACAAAAATGGCAGTAAACACGCTGAGAATGAGGTGAATGATGGACCTCGCTTTGGGAATGAGGATGACTATCAAGATTATATCCGGAAGCAGCTTGAGAAAGAGAAAGCTAAGGAAGAGGAGTGGAAACAACACATCACGCAGGAGGTGCAGGATCTACGTGGGGGAAGTTCCGGGAGTCAGGACTTTTATAACTTGAAGAATTGTTTATCGACAACGGCTTTGCCTTTGAAATTCCGGCTCCCTGACATGAAAAAGTTCGATGGAACTGGGAATCCCACTGCCCACATGAATCAGTATGTCGCTGTAATGAAGCACACGATCCTGACTGAGGATCAAGTCCTGGGACTGTTTAACACTTACCTAGAGGGGGCTGCCCTCACATGGTTTCATGCATTGCCGATGGTAACGAAGAGGGATTGGAAGGAATTAGCAAAGTCATTCATCGCTCAGTATAGCTTCAATACCATGCTTGAGGTCACTTTGAAAGAGCTAGAGAGCACTAAGCAGCAGACCGGGGAGTCATTTTCTGATTTTGTGAAAAGATGGAGGGCCAAGGCCGCGGTTATGAAGCAGAAGTCGCTTGAGCAGGATCAGATCCGAATGGTAGTCGGTAACACCTTGCCGTATATTAAGAATGAGCTGCGGTATATGCCTTTTACCGATTTCAATTAGATGTATAGTTGTGCCTTAACTGTTGAGGGGGATGGAGAACCAAAAAAGGTGTACACTAAATGGATGAAGTCTGGGTATAGTGCCGGAGGGCCAAGTGCGAGTGCGGAATCTGCAGCAGTGAAAGTGCTTGATCTTAATGCTATCGAAAAGAGGCAGTTCGCCAAATTTGATCAGACCTACGCAAAAGTTTTCGAACGATTGCAGAAAAAGGGGCTGCTGAAAGCTCTTACTCATTATAACAAGACACCGCCTCCTCCGCAGATACAAGCTAGGGGATATTGCGAGTTCCACAGCAATTATGGGCACACTATTGAGAACTGTGAGAGATTGAAGCATGAAATCCAAGATTTAATCGAGGAGAAAAAGATAGTTGATCCTTCGTCAGCGAACCCTTCCACTAGGCGTAATCCATTGCCTAATAATAGGGTGAGCATGATCGGAGTTGGTTTGACAGAATGCGTAGTGATGGAATCCTTCGAGGAGAACGTAGAGGAGTTGCTGGATTCCGACGAAAGGGACAATGTAGGAAATAGTCTATATGTGTCCTTCCTTGGCGAGGAACAAGAGGATGAACCGATGGGAGAGGGATTGGATGGTGGAGCACCGTATGATGAAGATAGTGCCGAAGAGACCGGAGAAGGGTCGTCTCGAACTATTGTGCCCAATTTGGGTCTGTTTAGTGGAGGGGGAAATCCCGAGGTGCACTTGCGTGAATATATGCGCGATATGTTTGTTGAATCCTTCGGGGTGGATGAGATTGCTCAGTGGTTCCACCATTCGCTGATAGGCGAGCCTTTGGGGTGGTTTCACTCATTACCCGACTCTTGCAAGTATGATTGGGATCAATTGTCAGATCTATTTCTAGAAAAGTATCAAAGAGCTGAGGACATGACTGCAGAGCGCTTTGCGATGCAGATCGGACCTATCAAGCGTCCGCTACCGAGGGTCAGTAAGTATAATGGCAACAAAGATCCGATGGAACACCTTCATTTCTACTTGTCGGCCATGGCGCCCTTGGGTTTTAAGGAAGAAGAGATCACCAGCTTGTTCTGTAATTCATTGATAGGTGAGCCGTTGATGTGGTATATGTCACTTCCGATGTATGTTAAGACCGATTGGGCGACAATGACGAAGAGGTTTATCAAAGAGTATACGGTATGGATGTTGGCGGATCAAACCCCGGACTCCCCCTCTTATGAAACGCCCGAGGCAGTGTTGGCAATGCCTAGGTATGGTGGATACCAGGATCCTGTTGAGCATGCGAGGTTATTCCGCAACCATATGTACGACGCCGGATTCCCGCAATGTGAATTACATGAACATTTCCCGGAAACTTTAATGGGAGAAGCCTTGTTATGGCACCAGGGCCTATCAGAAGAAGAAATGGGTCATTGGATACCTCTTAGGAATGCTTTTGTGGCGAGATATGAGATGTATGTTCCATGGACGGGATCCCTGGAAGATCTGGATAGGATCAGGCAATTCCCCGAGGAACCATTCGTGGATTATGCTAGGAGGTGGAGGCACCGGTATGAACAGTGTCACGAAACAATGAGTGATAAGGTGCAGCTTATGTGCATACAGAGAGGAGCTATTCCATTGGCAGCTAGAAGGATGAGCAGAGTGTCCCTCCGAGATTACAATGATCTGATAGGTTGGGCTTTATATGGATCAGCGGATCCTTTTTATTTGAATCCGAACGTTCCTCACGTTATGGATTTAATGATTGTGGATATTTGGGAAAGTTCCTCGGACGAGGAAGATGCTAATCGGAGGATTCCTATCAATATTTGGGATGAATCGGATGAAGAGCCGGAAATCGCCGTCATGACAAGGTCAGGACGAGTGGCCGAGGGAAAGGTGTTGGTCCCTTGTAAGGTTGCAAATATAGTTCCAAGGGGGGGTTAGGAACTATGTTACCTTTTTAGAATAATTTGGGCAGATTTCTTTTCTTTAAGAAAAGTTTATATAACAGCGGCACTTAACACTCAGCAAGACACTGGCTTAGTCAACTAGTGACTAGGACAGCTTCGTTGCTTAGGTCAGGAAATAGCACTTAGAGTCTATTCCTGAACCTGCTCGTTTGTAGCGCACAACTCAGCTTGACCTCTTTTACTTGGTCAGTTTTAGTTTGTTTTAAGCAAGCAATATAAATAAGGAGTTAAGGTTTAAGAAAACTTCACTCAGCAGATTTATCCAGGTTCGGCTTCTTCTAAGCCTACGTCCTGTCCCCGGAACACCTCCGAGATTTCAAATCCTCTACTGAGCTCTTTAAAGGTAGAGCCTCAAACCTTTTACAATATCAGCAATTGAGTATGACAAGAGTACCTTCCTCTATACTTCTACTCAATCCTAATCTCTCCGCTGAGTACTTAAAACCGAGTACTCAGCCTCTCCTTTCTACTTCTAGAAATGATAAAGATTTTGTCCTAAACAACAATTGCTAGAACACCTTAGATGATTGAAAAACAATCACTCTAGACTTTTACACAGATATGAAAATGTAGTGTAAGAATTTTGCTTTGCTTCTTGCTTGCAGAACTTGTAGTGATTTGAACAGCGTAATGGCTTGATCAAGTTCTGTGTGTTGTGAAGCTTGTGATGGCACTATTTATAGAGACGTCTGGTCATTCGGTCATTTCGAATTTCGAAATAACCGTTGGAGGGAAACGGCTATATGTCTTTGTCATCCTGACTTGCACAGAGCTCTTGGCCAATCACAATCGTGTATCTTCTGTCCTCGGTCAGCACAGCAGATGGTCTCTCCTTTTATGGTAAAGTCAACTGGACAGCATACTGTGTCGTCTGAACTTTGCTAAAAGAAGAAACACTTTGTCTGGAAGTTTTCCTCTGCCGGTCTGCTGTCTTGTACGCTTTGTCGAGACGACTCAGCAGCTTCATTGTGAAGTTGTTCCTGAAGGTCTTCTAGATCCTTCCGTTTGCTGAGTTGCGTTTTTGTCCAAAACGACAACGTCTTGACATACGCGGGCCGAGTGTACTGAGTTGTTTGACTTGGGCCTTGGCTTCCGTATTGGGCTTGGGCCTTCCAATCCTTATGACTTATAACATTTATACTCAACATTGAACAAACACATTAGTAGAATAAATCAAAGCATTTAAACTTAGTGTGTTTAGAATATGTATTCTAATTTATACTTAAACAATTTTGTCAAATCAAAATTATGTGGAAAGGTGTTTCAACAAACTCCCCCATTTTGATGTTGGCAAAACTATTCAGCAAGGAACTCAGTATGAGCTCCCCCATGATAGTTGACCTTATATCATTTAGCAAACTCCCCGTAAGGGTTGCACTACTGACTTAGTTTTAATTGCAACATTTAAGAATTTAAATGAGTGAGTCTAAGGTCAGTTTTTAGGTGAAGGTCAGCTATATTACATATTCTATTTACTCAGTGTTAAGCGGAAGTTTTAGACATACAGAGCGCGCTGAGCAAATTATTATTCAATGAGTTCTTTATCAGAATGTTTCATAAGATCATAGTATGATGTCAAACATGTTATCAGCATATCATTTATAAGTGTTAAGCATAGCTGATATAAACGAAGATACATAATAACTCAGTACTCAATAGCATATATCATAACTCAGTATTTAAATAAGAAAAAGAGGTATGATATATTGATAGAAGTCAGCAGTTACTCAGCAAAAGAAATAAGATAGCACATATAGCACATATTGCAAAAGTTAAGACCTAGACTAACTATTTCTTTTTCCTAACTATTTCTTTTTCTTGCCCTGTGACTGACTTCTCTCGTACTGACGTTGCTCATGCTGAGCTCTAGCAGCTTGCACTTTCTCCCCCATTTTGTCAACTTCAGGGAGCTTAAACGCATCGGTTAAGACAGCGCGAGTCAGTTATTGTGAAAGCTCTTTGAGTTTGTCAGCACTTTCATTGACCCCATCAAAAATGGCAACGCCATCAGCTGATACTTCGACTGGTATATGAAGATCAGCAGCACTGAGCATATTTACACTGAAGGCTTGTGCTTTGGCTTGCCAAATGAGAGCTTCAGTGAGACCAGCAAAGACTTGGTGGAAGGTTTTCAAGAGTGCTGAGTCATAATGATGACGCTGGATATTGTTATGACGGATGTGATTGAAGGATTGCTGTGCAAGAGATAGCAACTCATTTTGCTTCATCGCGTCAGTATCCATCTCTTGCTTGTTGAGATTAAGGAGCCGGATGGCCTCACCAATTTGCTCGACTGAGCACTGACTATAGGATACCATTTGCTCATTTGTCTTAAGTTGCTCAGTATGAAGCTGAGCAAAGAGCATCTTGAGTTCTGAGGAAGTGGCGTAGTCAGTGTTCACAGTAGACAACTTCTGAACTTGCTGATGGAGTGAGTTCAGATGTTGAATTGTTGACAGCTGTATCTCTGCCAACTTGGCAATTGAATCCTGCTTAGCTTGCTGGGCTTGTAATGACAGGACAACATTCAGCAAATCCTTGAGTCCCTTGACTTCGTTGAGAAGTAGAGTGATGTGAGAGAGCTGAGTTGCATCAGGAATTGAAGATCCAGCAGCAGGCAAAGCGGAATGTTGAAGATCGAGGATGAGTGCTTGCACTGAGTCAAGGAGCTTTCCGCTCTTGGTACGGAAAATCGTCTCACTCAGGGTATACACTAGGAAACTACGAACTGCCAAGTCAGCATCGTCCGTCTCGCAAAAATCCCGGCGACTCAAAAGGCTCGCAGTAGAAACAAACTTCGCTGGAGAAGATCTGGCGCCTGGGTAAACTCCCGGCCCAATCAAAGCAGCTAGCCTAGCGCGGTCGACCCGCGGTCGTATCATATCAAAACGAAAGGGAACTGGAGTGCTACTCCCCCGCAGCCCTGTCAGCAAAGAGAAATCTCTGGGCGAGATAGTCATCTCCCCAAAAGAAAGGTGGAAGGTGTGGGTCGAGTCAACCCACCGCTCGCATAAGGCACGTAGGCCAAAACGATCGCACACCCCATTGGTGCTGGGCAACGCTGAAATAAAGGGCTCGAAGCCCAACTCACGCACACGGGCTCTCGCCGCGGCGCCTAGCATAGCATACCACGTATGGATCTCAGCCGTAGTCCCGGAAATCTCGACGAACTAGAAAGAACAAGACAGAAAAATTTAAATTTGATTCCTAAGCGTACGTTTGATGAAAACACGTTAGGACTAGTTATTCTTTCAGTCGGGGTCTAACCTAGAGACATCTGATCAATTCGGATCAACTTTCTGTAAAAATCTCTCCTTTAGGGTCGTTTATGTAAGGTTTAGTTAATTCTTTATTCTTTAATCCACTCTCGTCCGCATTGACAAGGAGCATTAATTAAGTTTTCACTATTCACGTGCATTAGTTAAGTTTTCACTATTCACGTTTTTACTATTCACGTGCACTATTCACGTTTTTGCTATTCACGTTTTTACTATTCACGTGCATTAGTTAAGTTTTCACTATTCACGTGCACTATTCACGTTTTTACTATTCGCGTACATTAGTTAAGTTTTCACTATTCACGTTTTTACTATTCGCGTACATTAGTTAAGTTTTCACTATTCACGTGCACTATTCACGTGCCCTATTCACATTTTTACTATTCACGTGCACTATTCACGTTTTTACTATTCACATTATCTTTACTGTTAGCATGCATAAATTCATAGTTTTACTATTCACATGCATATAGCGCGCATTCTTACACAGAAATAAACAAGTGTCACTTGTAAGTAAAGAAATTCACGCTTTCTAGCTAAAGTCCTATAAGGCAATCTAAAGGTTAGCATGCAAATCATGTTCGGATAGGAACACTAAAGCCTAGAATTTGAATCAAATAACGAAAAAGTGAGAAAGTACTTACCTCGTTGCAGCGTGTCCGGCTCAGATGTGTCTCAGGATCGTGGAAAGGGTCCACTCTATCCAGGTTCACGTAAACCTCCTCCATGCCTCTCGTGCCATCGCATTCATCTAAATCCATCCCGAGAATAATCCAAATCAAAATCTAGAGAGAGAAAGAAGAGAGAGAAGGTGTGGGGTTGAAATGGAACCCCACCACCTTATATAGGGAAGAGGAATGGCATTCCCGTAAATACTGAAAAAGGTACGATGTGACATAAATGTAAAAAGTAAATAATTAATTACCAGGCGCACAGACCTCCGATTTGCAGTCCGGTTCAGCCTGCGTTTCTCCCAGACAGCAATCAATATTGTCAAGATATGAACTCCAGACAACAGCCAATTTTTACAGAACAGTGACACCAGTCAAAATACAGACGACAGTCAACAGAAAAATAATCGTTAGTCTATATCATTCTAGACTAAAACACGTTCCCATTAAACCTCCGAGACGCTAGCTCCAGTGAGAAAATACAGATAACAGTGTTGTAGAAGAATTTAGAGACAATCCTCGTTTGTGAGCCATTCTTACTCACGGTCTTAGACCGGATTTGCTTTTGAGCCGTTCTACCCGCGGTCGTGGACCAGGGTTGCTTTTGAGCCATCTTACTCACGGTCGCAGACCGGAATTGCTTTTGAGCCATTTTTACCCGCGGTCGTGGACCAGGGTTGCTTTTGAGCCATCTTACTCACGGTCGCAGACCGGAGTTGCTTTTGAGCCGTTGTACCCGCGGTCGTGGACCAGGGTCGCTTTTGAGCCATCTTACTCACGGTCGTAGACCGGAGTTGCTTTTGAGCCATTTTACCCGCGGTCGTGGACCAGGGTTGCTTTTGAGCCATCTTACTCACGGTCGCAGACCGGAGTTGCTTTTGAGCCGTTGTACCCGCGGTCGTGGACCAGGGTCGCTTTTGAGCCATCTTACCCACGGTCGTAGACCAGAGTTGCTTTTGAGCCATTTTACCCCGGTCGTAGGCCGAAATCGCTTTTGAGCCCTCTTACTCACGGTCGTGCACCGAAATTGCTGTTGAGCCATTCTTACCCATAGTCAACGTACGCTAGATTCCGAGAGAAAAACATCCACCGACGGCCGATTCAGAGGCAAGGCTGGAGAGAATCGGAAAACGACACCGGAACGCGCAGCGCGAAGGTCAGGTATTCTCCCTCCTACTCTTTACGTGTCTTTTACTTTTTATATGTTTTACATTGCTGTAGACACCGAGTCGGAGGACCTGTGACGAAAACCTGAAAACAAGACGGTTGAAGCGATTGATTTCGGAAGTTTTGAAAAAATATATAAAGAATAATAAGCGAAGGAACATCGGTGGCACGGGACGTGCGCTCGGCGTCCGTCGGACGCACCGCGAGTGGCACGCTCTCGATGTCCCAGCAATGCCCGGGTCCGGTGGCACGATGCGCACTCTCGTGGGCCGCTGAGCGCACGCGTCCGGTAGCGCGAAGCGCGCGTTCGGCGGTCGCGACGTGTGAGCGTCCGGCGGCGCGGAACGCGCGCTCGTCGGCCGCGGGGTGCGCATGCGCGACGGCGCGAGGCACGCCCCGAGGGTCGTCGGGCGAGCGCCCAACCGTCGGGCGTACGCCCGACGACCGTTGGGCGAACGCCCGACGAAGGTCGGGCGCGGGCGCCCAACCTTGCGTTGGGCGCTCGCCCAACAAATGTTGGGCGGCCGCCCAACATTGTTGGGCGGCCGCCCAACAAGGTTGGGCGGCCGCCCAACCCCAATGGGCGACGCCCAATTTCCTTTGGGCGTCGCCCATTGGTCTGGGGACCCGTTTGCCTATAAAAGGCACGGATCCCCATGCAAAAAGGGGGGAGGGATTTTTTGGATAGCTTTCTCACTCTAAACATTTTTAGAGAGAGAGAGTGAATTTTTTTGAGAAAAATATTTTTTTGAGAAAAATATTTTTTTTCTCAAAAATTCCAAATTTCCTAAAGTTCAATTTTTACTAAATTTTCATTAAAAACGGAAGATCGTGGTTCGTGGAATCAATCGGCTTCGACTGTCAGATACCGAATTTAAGGTATTATCCGAGGACTAGACTCTCTTTTATTTTATTTTATTTATCTTCCTCTCCTATTTATTTTTATGTTATAGTTTTTATTTATTTAGTTATTTATTTATATTATCACATTTTATTTAATTAGCGTATTTATTTAATTTTCATCTCGTGTTGAATAAAATTCGGTTTTGTTTTAAAATAAAAAACCTCGTTTTGATATCCCAATACGAACCGTGATCTGATAAAAAGGTAGTTCGGATATCGAAAACGTTGTAATTATAAGTTTTTAATTTAAAAGAAATTTCTAAATAATGTTTTGAAATAAAAAACGTCGTTTAGGAACTTCCGTTTTCGATTATGATCCATCTTGGGTAGTTCGGAAATCCAAAACGATTGAATTAGATTTAATTTAAAGCTTTTGAATAAATCTGGAAACATTTAGGAGTGCTGCTGTAATTTACCTATTCTGTCACTAAAGGCTGTTTACCGACGGATTTTCCGTCGGTAAATCTGCCAAAACGTAAAAAATGCCATTTCAGTCCCTTTTTCCTAACTTTTAAGCTTTTAATCTTTAATATATATATGTATAATTATGTAATATATGTTTTTCAAATTATTTTGGACCTTTAGCATATATAATTATTTGATAATATTTGTATACCATTTTTCTAAATATAAGCATAATTATGTATATGTATTTCCTTTTTATTAATTTAGGCTATGTTTTAAATGATAGTTATTTGATATTTTGAGAAATAATTGATAGACATTAGTATATGTTATTTTTGATATTTAAAACTATATTAGTTATGTATATATATATAGTGTTGGGATATTTGGGTTATTTTGTTGATTATTGAATGAAATTATTTTTGGGTAAATGTTATTTTCTTATTCATAAGATTTACTTATTATTTTCACATTTTTTTTTGTATAAATGTGTTGTACCTATTATTTTCATATACATATAGTTCCTTTTGTGTTAACTCTTACTTTCATATCTTCTTTTTTGATTTAAATGTATATATATATATGTCTAAATTATTTTCTTTATTCTTTTGGCCCATTCATGGGTCCATGTTCCAAATGAGTATTATTTGAGTGTGAATATTAGTTTAAAGGGGTTTATTATTGTAATTGTAATAAGTAGAGAATCCATTAAGGAAAAAGGGGGAAAATAAATCACAAAAAGAGTTTTCAATTTAATTATTTAAACTAAAAGGTTTTTTTTAGAGATTCTTAATGTAAATAAATAGTGTTTTCTTGACATTTCAAATCGTTTCTTAAAACATCACGCTTTAAAACCTTAGTCCGTTCCAAACGACGGATTAAGCGAGCCTTGTAATTAAAATCGTTTTCATTGTAAATAATAGAGTTTTGAATCGTTTTCTTAAATGATTTGTACAAAATAAAATTGACTTGTATGTTTAACCACGTTTTCTCATCAAAAGTTTTTATCTCAATGTTTTCAAACCCTCGAGTCGTTCCAACGGCGATTCGGGTAAACTTCATCAAACGGGGTTTTAAAACGCACCTAAATCGTTCCAACGGCGATTAAGGTGCGAACCATGTAAATAAACTCGTTTTGGGGGAACAAGTTAGTGTAGATAAACACACGACATGACTTTTAAATACGGTTGTAAATAAACCACTTCTTTCTCCCCCCCTCTCTGTGTATGTATAATATAAATGGGTGATTCTTTACTAATATGGCTTTTCAATAATATATGCTCAAAACGGTTTCAAAAAAAAGAGAAAGAAAAGGGTTTCAAATGAATTTTAAACTTAAAGAAGTATACGATTAGTCCGTTATCGCCTAACATGCTGAGTAGGAGGCCGGTGGTTCATAACCGGGCGATGTCGGGGTGCCTAGTAGCCTTTCTCAGCAAAGGAGCTAGCCTTCTCGGCTCGTACCTAAGTTTCCCAAACCCACACCGGTCTCCCGCAAGGGATCGGTGTTCATTTTCCCATTCGTGGGTGGCGACTCTTCCATATCTCCGAGCTCCGGTCCTGCCGAGCAGCTTGATTCCACGATTGGTTGCTTTCGGCGCCAATCACCGCTTACGTCGCCATGAGGTTGTCCACCCCCCGGTCCGCCCGGGAGATTAGGCCGCGGCACCTCGTCTAACAAGTGGCGACTCTGCTGGGGAAGCGAGAAATTTGATTCCGGAAGGCGTGTATTAAGCCCTTAACGGGGACGGATCTTTTTACTTCTTTTCGTATGCATTCATGTGCATTATTGCAAACCCTTTGGGTAATTTCCACGAAACCTCTAGCGAGAGTCCATTCGTCGCTCGAAAGAGGCTAGTGTAAGTTCCCCCTTACAGTAAGGCGCCAAAGGGTCCCCATCCATTCGTTAGGGGCGAATTTGTGCGGTCCTGTGAGGTCCCGCGGTCAGTCGTGTCAGCATATAGTAGCCTTAGAAGTTTCCATAGGATCACCCGTTACTATTTTTGATGTGATAAATGAATCAATTCGTGTTTTCAAACAGCCATGATACGTGTCTAATCCTAAAGTATGTAAAGAAAATGAGACGATGTGTTAATATATACTTATGAATCGACATACTAATTACCCTAAAAACATCGAAACGATTTGAACTAAAGACGACTTAGTTATCTCATATGAATGAACATGTGCGACCCGCCTTGTCCCTTTCGGTGTCCCGACTAAGGCACGTGTTCAGGAAATACGTTATGATGTAAGCACGTATTAGTATGAATCGGTTCGGTGTTAAGGATAATTACATTTCGATACAAAAGACTATATTAACAGTAGCCGTTATTCACATTCTTTAGATAAATTGGGATAAAACGAGATCACGATGAAACGAAAATGAAGAACATTTCTGTCTTGAACGACCCTGTCATAACGTAAAAAGTTTCGCACAAGTAGCCCGTCCCTTCCGAATAAAAGACGAGCTTTTACGTTATGCCTCGTGTCGTTCTTAAGAGAAATGGATGTGTCCGCAAAGGTGACTAAGAAAATAAAAGAAAAGAAAAATGAACTAATCGACCAAAATCATTCCGAGACTACGATATATATCAATCCCGAGGGTAGTTAAAGAAAATAAACCAATGTCGTTGAATACGTACCTCGGACGAGTGTATACCCCGTTTAAAATCTCGAAGCCGAATTAAGCCAAACCATATAATTGCGCCATATGGACGAGACTGCGGGTTTTGACTAACGACTCGATCATTTCGACCGTTACCAAAACTGCAAGAAATATGGCCCGATATACGTGTTTGCTTAAATTCACGCCTAAAGGAAAGAAAACGGTGGTATCCTCGCTTCGAACAAACACGCGATTTAACGAAAGGTGGGTTTTCTATAACCAGACTAAGATGATATATCCCGTAGGATTGAGAAGAACAACGAACTGTTGCTAGCCGAAAGGTTACCGTGCGCTCAAAATAAGACTCGCCGTCTTTTCACGTAGCTAAAATGAGCAAACGGATCCTCGACGCTAAGAACAAACGCGTTACGCGATGAGTCCGTTCCCTAAAATAAAATCCAAAAGTGATTCCATCACTAAATAAACACGTGGTTACGTCTCTCGATAGATCTAAAAGATCCCGTTGTAATCCAAAAATCGAGACACGAACCCACGCGAACAAAAGGGAACGAATCATTGACAATAACGAACGATTGGACTAGAAGAATAACTCGTACCACGTCTAAAAACTGAGATGCGCTCAAAGGGAGTCAAAACCCGAATTAATGCGTCTCGCGAAAGGACAAAAGACGAGTTATTCCGAAAGGACAATCCGCTTGGTCGATATCTTAGTCACTGAACGTTGATACGTCAAAACGAACTGTGTTGTATGGTGAATGATTTATTTTTCCGCAATAATCGACGGCATCACGCGTCCCCTGGACCGCAATGTGAGCCCCAAACCAAAATCCTAGAAAAGAGACCTAGACCAACGAGTGTGTGGAGGAATAAGGGTGGAAGAGAGATGTTGTGATACGTGTAATTAGACTAACGTTTGTTCTTCTTATCTTATATATCCGTAAAATAAATAAACGCACACACCACGAATCATGCATATAAAATCATGCATACATACTAATGGATACCGTTCGCGCAGACATCATCATTAAGCGGTTGTGGTTTCGCGAGAGTAATCGGCTTGTCAGACAGTTTGATCAGCTACGAGTAGACAGTTCAGAATCAGTAGTTGTGGCTTTTGAATCATCTTCGTCTGGCCGCGATCTTGGCCCAGCTAGCTGAGTTAGCACTGAAGGACAACAAGAGTGGTAGTAAGCGTGCTGAGAATGAGGTGAACGATGGTCCTCGCTTTGGGAATGAGGAGGATTATCAGGATTATATCCGAAAACAGTTAGAGAAAGAGAAAGCTAAGGAAGAGGAGTGGAGGCAACACATCACACAGGAAGTACAGGACTTGCGTGGAGGAAGTTCCGGGAGTCAGGACTTTTATAACTTGAAGAATTGTTTATCGGCAACAGCTTTGCCTCTGAAATTTCGTCTCCCTGACATGAAAAAGTTCGATGGAATGGGGGATCCCACTGCTCACATGAATCAGTATATTGCTGTGATGAAGCACACGATCCTGACTGAGGATCAAGTCCCGGGGCTGTTTAACACCTACCTAGAGGGGGCTGCCCTCACATGGTTCCATGCATTGCCGGTGGTGACAAAGAGGGATTGGAAGGAATTAGCGAAGTCATTCATCGCTCAGTATAGCTTTAACACCATGCTTGAGGTCACTTTGAAAGAGTTAGAGAGCACTAAGCAACAGGCTGGGGAATCCTTTTTCGATTTTGTGAAAAGATGGAGGGCTAAGGCCGCAGTGATGAAACAAAAGCCGCTCGAGCAGGATCAGATCCGAATGGTGGTTGGCAACACGTTGCCGTATATCAAGAATGAGTTGCGGTATATGCCATTTACTGATTTCAATCAGATGTATAGTTGTGCCTTGACTGTTGAAGGGGATGGGGAGCCAAAGAAAGCTTATACCAAGTGGACGAAGTCTGGATATAGTGCCGGAGGGCCTAGTGCGAGTACGGAATCCGCAGCAGTGAAAGTGGTTGATCTTAATGCTATTGAAAAGAGGCGGTTCGCCAAGTTCGATCAGACCTACGCAAAGGTTTTTGAGCGTCTGCAGAAAAAGGGATTGTTGAAAGCCCTTACCCCGTATAACAAAGCTCAACCTACTCCGTAGATACAGGCTAGAGGGTATTGTGAATTCCATAGCAGTTATGGGCATACAATTGAGAATTGCGAGAGGCTGAAACACGAAATCCAGGATTTAATCGAGGAGAAAAAGATAGTTGATCCTTCGTCAGCGAACCCTTCCACTAGGCGTAATCCATTTCCTAATCATAGGGTGAGCATGATCGGAGTTGGCTTGACAGAATGTGTAGTGATGGAATCCTTCGAGGAGAACGTAGAGGAGTTGTTGGACTCCGATGAGAAGAATAATGTGGGAAATGGTCTGTATGTGTCCTTCCTTGGTGAAGAACAAGAGGATGCACTAATGGATGAAGGGTCGGACGGTGGAGCACCGTATGATGAAGATAGTGCCGAAGAGATCGGAGAAGGGTCGTCTCGGACTATTGTGCCAGAATTGGGTCTGTTTAGTGGTGGAGAAAACCCCGAGGTGCACTTGCGTGAATATATGCGCGATATGTTTGTCGAATCCTTCGGGGTGGATGAGATTGCTCAGTGGTTTCACCATTCGCTGATAGGCGAGCCTTTGGAATGGTTCCACTCATTACCCGACTCTTGCAAGCATGATTGGGATCAATTATCAGATTTATTCTTAGAAAAGTACCAAAGAGCCGAGGACAGGGCCGCAGAGCGCTTCGCAATGCAGATTGGACCTATCAAGCGTCCGCTATCGAGGGTTAGCAAATATAATGGCAACAAGGACCCTATGGAGCACCATCACTTCTACTTGTCGGCTATGGCGCCTTTGGGTTTTAAAGAGGAAGAGATCACTAGCTTGTTTTGCAATTCATTGATGGGTGAACCGTTAATGTGGTACATGTCGTTGCCAATGTATGTCAAGACCGATTGGGCAGCAATGACGAAGAGATTTATCAAGGAGTATACAGTATGGATGCTAGCAGAGCAAACCCCTGATTCTCCGTCTTACCAAACACCTGATGCGGTGTTAGCAATGCCTAGGTATGGTGGATACCAGGATCCTGTGGAGCACGCGAGGTTATTCCGCAATCATATGTATGACGCCGGATTTCCGCAATGTGAGTTGCATGAACATTTTCCGGAAACCTTGATGGGTGAAGCCTTATTGTGGCATCAAGGCCTATCAGAGGAGGAAATGGGTCATTGGGTACTGCTCAGGAGTGCCTTTGTGGCAAGATATAAGATGTATGTTCCACGGACGGGATCCCTGGAGGATCTGGATAGGATCAGGCAGTTCCCCGAGGAACCATTTGTGGACTATGCTAGGAGGTGGAGGCACCGTTATGAGCAGCGTCATGAAACAATGAGCGATAAGGTGCAGCTTATGTTCATACAACGAGGTGCTATTCCGTTGGCCGCCAGAAGGATGAGCAGAGTGTCCCTCCGGGATTATGATGAGTTGATAGGTTGGGCCTTGTATGGATCGACGGATCCCTTTTACTTGAATCCGAATGTTCCTCACGTCATGGATTTAATGGTTGTGGACATTTGGGAGAGTTCTTCGGACGAGGAAGATGCCAATCAGAGGGTTCCTATTAACATTTGGGATGAATCGGATGATGAGCCAGAAATCGCCGTCATGACAAGGTCAAGGCGAGTGGCCGAGGGGAAGGCACCTATGATAGAAACAGAGATTGGAGAAGGGTCGGCTCCTAAGCCCGATGACCAAGTTCTTGAGCAGTTGAAGAAGACGCAAGCTAAGTCCACAGTCTGGGAAGTCTTATGCCATTCTAAGTACCATCGTGAGAACCTGATAAAAGAGTTGCAAAATCTGGTTATTTCCACCGATACTGAGCCGGCAGCGCTAGTGGGAGCAATTATGGCCCGAAAGAAGGCTGAAATCACATTTACTGATGAGGATCTCCCAGAAGAGGGGAAGGCTCACAATAAGCCTTTGTATATCCGAACGAAAATCAACGGAAAGAAGACTAGATGTGTGATGGTCGATGATGGATCGGCTATTAATGTTTGTCCGTTGAAACTCTTGTCGAAGTTGGGAGTGGAGAGGGGAGACTTGACAGCCTCTGAAACTGTGATTAGAGCATATGATGATAGCCGTAGGCATATTGAAGGAGTCTTTAAGGCCAAGTTGAAAGTGGGGCCGCATGAAGAAGAAACTGAGTTCACCGTGCTGGATATACCGGTAAACTTTGATGTACTGTTGGGACGCCCTTGGTTCCATAAGCTAGGAGGTGTGCCCTCTACGCTCCACCGAATGATTAAATTCCCCTTCGGGGAGGAGATAGTGACAATTAGAGCTGAGAAATTAAGCTCGGTGGCAGCATTGGGAATTGAGCCTCAACTTTTCTCCGAATTCCAAGTCTCCGGGATTTACGAATCAAGCATGACCACCGACGTGGTGAAGATGATGAAGGGAGGTTTCATCCTAGGAATGGGCTTAGGAGCACACCATCAGGGGTTGCCAGAATTTCCGGATTTTAAGAGTCAGAAAACCCGGAGGGGTTTGGGATATGAGCAGGGAGGTCCATCCAACGCAAGTGGCGAAGGAAAAGTGGGCTTGAGGAAGTACTTCGTGAACGAGGGGCATGGGAAGGCGTATTCAGGGACCCCCGAGGCATGGACTAGCACAGAAGGGAAGATTCTGCCAGGGTTCGAAATCTTCAATGATGTTGCCGACTGGGGCAAAGGAAAGGCGAGCTGCTTTGTCGAGGAGATTATGATGCTAGATTTGAATGTCGAGGAGCAAGTCATCACCATTGAAGCAACTGCGGGAGCGGTGGACGAGCCCAGTACCTCCAAGGTTCATGAGGAGCCCGAGAACCCTGATGATGAAAATTGTATTACCGCTTTGTTTGAATCAGATGATGTAATCACCCATGCTATCAATGAAATGAATTCTGATTTTGCTTACTTGCTTGATGTTGATCATGATCATTCCATGCATTCTCATTCATATAACATGCCTACATTTGAAATCAATACGATAGAAATGTCAACTTTCAATCTTGGTACGGATGAAAATCCTAAACTTATACAAATTGCTCAAGCATTAACTATTGAAGAGAGAAAAGAATTTGAGAGAATAATTAAAAAATACGAAATTGTATTCGCTTGGATATACGAAGACATGCCTGGAATTGATCAATCTATCGTAACTCACCGCATTCCAACTATCCCGAAGCAAAGCCCGTAAAGCAGAAGCTCCGACGTATGAGACCCGAATGGGCAGATAAGATCAGGGAGGAGGTGAAGAAGCAGTTAGAAGCAGGATTCATCGAAGTGATCGACTATCCCCCTTGGGTCGCAAATGTGGTACCAATTGCGAAAGAGGACGGCAAAGTGAGGATGTGCGTTGATTACAGAGATCTTAACAAGGCATGCCCCAAGGATGAGTTCGCATTGCCTCATATCGACGTATTGATCGACAGTGCAGCGTCAAGTGTATTACACACGAATGTGGATGGTTTCATGGGCTACATGCAAGTCCAGATGGCCGAAAAGCACAAAGCAAAAACCTCGTTCACACCTGAGTGGGGGACATACTGTTACAGAGTAATGCCGTTTGGGTTGAAGAATGCCGGGGCAACTTATCAGCGAATGGCCACAGCACTGTTCCATGATATGATACACAAGGAGGTAGAAGTCTACATGGATGATATGATGGTCAAATCAGAGACAAGAGAAGGGCATTTTGCCGCGCTCGAGAAGTTTTTGGCCCGAATTGCAAAATTCAAGCTAAGGTTAAACCCGAAGAAGTGCTTTTTCGGCGTTTCGTCGGGGAAAATCTTAGGCTATGTAATCGGAAATAAGGGAATCGAGGTGGATCCTGATAAAGTGAAGGCTATACAGGAGATGCCGGCGCCGAGAAATGAGAAGGAAGTGAGAGGGTTTCTGGGGTAGGTTCAGTATATCAGTCGGTTCATAGCGAGACTCACCGTAATCTGCGAGCCAATCTTTAAGTTGCTAAGGAAAGACCAACCTGCTATTTGGAATGATAAGTGTCAGCAAGCTTTGGAGAGCGTCCGGAACTATTTGTCTAATCCGCCAGTGCTGAGACCCCCTAAACTGGGAAAGCCGCTTCTCCTCTACGTAGCAATTGAGGAGCGATCTATTGGGGCAATGTTGGCTCAAGAGGGAGACACCGGTGTGGAGCACGCGGTGTATTATTTGAGTAAGAAATTCCTGGAGTACGAGCTCAAGTACAACATGATCGAAAAGACATGTGTGGCAGTGGTATGGTTGACAAAGAAACTGCGGCACTATTTCCAATCGTATAAAGTGATCATTATTTCTCGGATGGACCCCGTGAAGTATCTATACCGAACTCCATCCTTGACGGGGAAGTTAGCCAGATGGTTGTTGCTTTTATCCGAGTTTGACATTGAATATGTGACAAAGAAGGTTATCAAAGGGAGGGCCGTGGCAGAATTTCTGGCCAACCAACCTCTAAATGCAGAGGAAGAAGAGATAAGCTATGATATCCCCGATGAACACTTGAACGCAATCGAAGTTATACCGTGGAAAATGTTCTTCGATGGAGCAGTTAATTCGAATGGAGCCGGAGTAGGAGTACTACTTACCTCACCGGAAGGAGAAAGGATCCCGATGGCCAAGAAGTTATCCTTCCCTCTCACTAATAATATGGCCGAATATGAAGCGTGCATTTATGGTTTAGAGTCATTAGCGGCACTGGGAGCGTCATATGTCGAAATTTAGGGTGACTCAAAGTTGATCATCGAACAGGCACAAGGAAACTAGGAGGTAAGAGAAGGAAGACTACGTCCGTACCTCGACCAGCTAGAAGGGTTGGCACAAAGATTCAAAGAATGCCGTTTCTATCATATTCCTCGAGCACAGAACCAGGCGGCGGATGCTTTGGCCACTTTGGTGTCAGTTTGGGACAACCCCCGGAACCTTGCCTCGAAACCGTTGGTATTGAGGAGATCTCACAAACCCTGCTACGAGGACGTAATGCTGTTAGAGGCAGATGAAAAACCGTGGTATTTCGATATCGTGAACTTCATGAAAAATGGAACATATCCGGCAGAGTCAGAACCGAGGGATCAAGCTGTGATTAGAAGGTTAGCTCGTCAGTTCGTCATCCACGACGACTTACTTTACAAAAGGCACATCGATGGGTTACAGCTAAGGTGCTTAGATGCGGGAGAAACCCGCGAGGCGATGGAATCGGTGCATTCAGGAATTTGCGGGGCCCATATGGGAGGAGCGGTGTTAGCAAAGAAAATCATAAGGCAAGGCTTCTATTGGCTCACCACGAAAAGAGATTGTAACGAGTATGCGAAGAAATGTCACGATTGTCAAATCCACGGAGATTGCAGTCATCTTTCGGCCACGGAATTACATGTGTTAGCACCTATTTGGCCATTCGCTGCCTGGGGCATTGACATCATCGGCAAAGTAAGGCCTAACGCTTCAAATGGACATAAGTTTATTGCTGTCGCCATCGATTATTTCACCAAGTGGGTAGAAGCAGAGTCGTTTACCAAACTGGGATCCAAGCAGATGAGGAAGTTCATTGAAAAACACTTGATCACCAGGTTCGGAGTGCCTCATCATATGATTACGGATAATGGGGTCCAGTTTCAGGGGGAAGTAAGGAATCTGTTCCGAGAATATGGCATTGAACATCACAGATCTTCTCCGTACCGTCCACAAGCTAATGGGGCAGTAGAAGCAGCTAATAAGAACCTTAAAAGGATTCTCGTAAAGACGGTGGAATCACATCGGAACTGGCATGAGCACCTCCCACTCGCGTTGTGGGCTTATCGCACGACAGTCAGAACCTCGACTGGGGCAACGCCATTCTCCTTGGTATACGGAACAGAAGCAGTCCTGCCGATTGAGATCGAAAAGCGATCGTTGAGAATCGCAGTGGAGGTAGAAATTCCCGAGGCGGAATGGGTGAAGAAGCGATGTGAGCAGTTGGCTCTAGTTGACGAAAAAAGGATGGAAGCGCTTTACCATGTACAGTTATATCAAAGAAGGATGGCTCGGGCTTTCAATAAAAAGGTCAAGACCAGTCCTATCAAAGAAGGAGATTTGGTGCTGAAACAGATCTGTGTGACGCACACCGACCCAAGGGGGAAGTTCAGGCCTAACTAGGAAGGACCATTCGTCGTGAAGAAGATACTAAGCAAAGGAGCGGTGAAGTTAACCACAATGGACGGCATGGAATTCTCCGAACCTACCAACCTAGATAGGCTTAAGAAATACTTTTCGTAAAAAAAAAAAAAAAAAAAATTCTCGATAGGTTGAAAACCCGCAAAGGGCGACCTATGCAACAATAAGGGAAATCCCAATGGGTGAAAACCCGAAAGGGCACTCATTTAAAAATTCCGGGATAGTAAAAGGAGAGGAGAAAAATCGCCGGGATCCGAAAACCGAAAGGCGGATCCTGGTAACAATAGTTATGACTTGAGCAATTACAAAAACAATGTATAAGAGACTAAGTATTTCTGTTGTTTGTAAATAAATAAAGGCATGAATATATTTGACGAGAATGATTGGAATCATCATAATCTACTGAATGCATGGTAATATGAATCACGAGTTATACATTTCCTATCCTACTTTTCACAAAAAGCCTACCTACTATCCACCCCACTCCCTATACATCAGCTATACATCGGGGAAATTCTAATAAAAGCTACAAAGCAATAATGAAAGCTACAAAGCAATACGTAACGAGCCTAATACGGAGGGAAGTCCCAATAGTCCTCAAAATCTCTCAGGTGTGATGCCCGCTCCGCAGATAGTGCCTCTTCGGCAGCACGCGCTCTCTCATCAGAAACTCGCGCTCTCCCAATAGTCCTCTGCAGCAAGGCGCCTGATCGACTCATCACGCGCCCTCTCCTCGATGGCAAGGCGACCCTCAGTCTCCCGTCGCATCATCCCTGACCAGTGGTCATTTCTCTCCTGATACACCTGACCAACCCGGGCGTCGGCCTCCCGTACCAACTTGCTCTGCCTCCGCTCGTGGGCATGCAGATCACTCTACAGAAAAAGAAGAAAAAAAAGAACAGATAAAAAGCAGCATAGGCAAAAACATAAATCATACATACATGCATACATTCCACTACACTAAAGTAAAGTAATGATACATACCAGGTGATCGGTGCAGCGCAAGCTGAGGCGATCTCGTAGGTAACCAGACAGCCCCACGTAATCCGTACAAGTCTCCCTCGTGGTCAGAGAAGCGTCTGAAGGATCAAATGGGACCCTCGAGGAGAAGATAGGAGGAGCCGCCTCGAATCCCGCATAAGCTGCCCCGGACTCGTCATAGCAAATCGTGGCATAATCTCTCCCGTAGTCTGGTAGGGGCACGCCTAGGGAAGACCTCTCCGGTCGGGCAGCGCTGGAGGACTCGCCGACGTAGTAGGGCTGCTCGCACACAGGCGTCTGAGCTCGAGTACCGTCAAAGAAATCAGATAAATGGGCACTCCTCTAGGACCCCTCCTGCAAAAAAAAAAAACACAATAAAAACCCCTAAACATCTCATGAATGAAAGGTAAAATAAGAAGGGGATGGAACCACTTACCGGGACCTCCTCCTGACCGAAGACTACCGCGACAGCCTCCCTCGAAAATACATCTGCCACCGGATCTACCTCCATCGCTGCCGCCGGGGCATCCCTCGCGCTCAGCAGAGTAGATAAGTAAGGCTCACGGCCCCTGGCGTGAATCCACACCGCTCTACCAACAAACCGACGGGTCAAGTCCCGACAAACGGTCGATAAGGGCATGGTCTGCACCGCAAACATAGAGACGGGGATCTCACCCGGTGTCCAGTGAGCGTCCCTAACTCCAGTGATGCCTCGATCCCCTAAATACCATGCCCACACGCAGGGGCCGGTGAGCACACACTGCTGCTCCTGGATCATCGATACATATGTATAATCGGGGCCGAAGTCGAGGTCGTCCCACCTGAACTTAATCTAAAAAAATGCACAAAGAGAAAGTCAGAAAGACTCAAACAAAAACCGAGCATGATTAGGCAAAATCTACCTGTGTGAGGGTCAGCGAGTCGATCCAATCTAGGAGCCGTGGCATCGTCCGACTCCTTTCGACGCTCAAGTCAAAATCCCTCCATCGAGTCATGAAAGGCGGCCTCGGTACTCTCGGTCGAGATCGAGACCGGCTGGGAAGGATGTGCCTCTCATACGCCCACACCTGCGGTAAAAACAAGGACTAGGAGTGTGAAAAACGCGAAGAAGATAAGACGGGCAAGTCAAGAAGGCGTCACATACCAGCAGAGCAAAGGTGTAACCACCGAAATCCTTACGCTTCCTGCAAGTCAGATCCAAAAACTTGTAGAGAAAGGCTAAGCCTGCCCCCGCCCAATCATAGGAAGCCGCTACATCCAGATCGCTGAGCGCCTGAATGAGACCTGCGTGTACCTTTCCGCCCTTCGTGCGGAAAATCGTCTCACTCAGAGTATACACTAAGAAGCTGCGAACCGCCAAGTCGGTATCGTCTGTCTCGCAGAAATCTCGCCGACTCAAGAGGCTCGCGGTGGAAATAAACTTCGCTGGAGTAGATTTGGCGCAAAGACGAACTCCCGGTCCAATTAAGGCAGCGAGCCTAGCAAGGTCGACCCGTGGTCGCATCATATCGAAATGGAAAGGAACGGGAGTGTTGCTCCCTCGCAACCCTGTCAGCAGTGAGAAATCTCTGGGCGAGATGGTCATCTCCCCAAAAGAAAGGTGGAAGGTGTGGGTCGAGTCAACCCATCGCTCACATAAGGCCCGCAGGCCGAAACGATCGCATACCCCGTTGGTGCGGGGCAACGCTGCAATAAAAGGCTCGAAGCCCAACTCACGCACGCGGGCTCTCACCGCGGCACCTAGCCTATCGTACCACGAGTGAATCTCGGCGGTGGTCCCCGAAATCTCAATGAACTAAAAAGAACAAGATAAGAAAATTTAAATACAGCTCCTAAAGCATGCAATTGATAAGAACGTGTTAAGACTAGGTATTCTTTCATAGAGACATCCGGTCAGTTAGGACCAATTTTCTGTAAAAATCTCTCTGGTAGGGTCATTCACGTAGGGTTTAGTCAATTCTTTAATCCACCCTCGTCTGCGGGGACAAGGAGCATAGATTAGGTTTTACTGTTTACGTGCATTAGCTAAGTTTTTACTATTCATGTTTTTACTATTCACGTTTTTACTATTCACGTTTTTACTATTCACGTTTTTACTATTCACGTGCACTATTCACATCTTCACTATTCACGTTGTTTGTACCGTTAGCATGCATAAATTTGTAGTGTCACTATTCACATGCATATAGCGCGCATTCTTACAAAAATAAACAAGTGCTACTTGTAAGTAAAGGAATTCACGTTTTCTAGCTAAAGTCCTCTAAGGCAGTCTAAGGGTTAGCATGCAAATCATGTTCGAATAGGAATGCTAAAGCCTAGAGTTCGAATCAAATAAAAGTGAGAAATTACTTACCTCGTTGCAGCGTGTCCTGCTCAAATGCGTCGTAGGGTCGTGGAAAGTATCCACTCTATCCAGGTTTACGTAAACCTCGTCCATGCCTCTAGTGCCATCCCATTCATCTAAATCCATCTCGAGAATAATCCAAATTGAAGTCTAGTGAGAGAAAGAAGAGAGAAAATGTGTGGGGTTGAAATGAAACCCCACCACCTTATATAGGAAAAGGGAATGACATTCCCGTAAATAGTGAAAAAAGTACGATTTGACATAAAGGTAAAAAGTAAATAATTAATTACTAGTTGCACAGACCTCCGATTTGCAGTCCGTTTCAGCCTGCATTTCTCCCAGACAGCGACCAACATTGTCAAGATATGAACTCCAGACAACAGTCAATTTTTACGGAACAGTGACACCAGTCAAAATACAGACAACAGTCAACAGAAAAATAATCGTTAGTCTATATCATTCCAGACTAAAATAAGTCCCCATTAAACCTCTGAGATGCTAGCTCCAGTAAGAAAATACAGACAATAGTGTTGTAGAAGAATCCAGAGACAATCCCCGCTTTTGAGCCATCTTACTCACGGTCGCAGACCGGAGTTGCTTTTGAGCCATCTGACTCACGGTCGTAGACCGTAGTTGCTTTTGAGCCATTTGACTCAAGGTCGCAGACCTGAGTTGCTTTTGAGCCATTTTACCCGCGGTCGTGGACCAGGGTCGCTTTTGAGCCATCTTACCCGCGGTCGTAGACCAGGGTCGCTTTTGAGCCATCTTACTCTCGGTCGTAGACCAGAGTTGCTTTTGAGCCATCGTACTCTCGGTCGTAGACCAGAGTTGCTTTTGAGCCATCTGACTCACGGTCGTAGACCGGAGTTGCTTTTGAGCCATCTGACTCAAGGTCGCAGACCTGAGTTGCTTTTGAGCCATTGTACCCGCGGTCGTGGACCAGGGTCGGTTTTGAGCCATCTTACCCGCGGTCGTGGACCAGGGTCGCTTTTGAGCCATCTTACTCTCGGTCGTAGACCAGAGTCGCTTTTGAGCCATCTTACTCTCGGTCGTAGACCAGAGTTGCTTTTGAGCCATCTGACTCACGGTCGCAAACCGGAGTTGCTTTTGAGCCATTTTACCCGCGGTCGTGGACCAGGGTCGCTTTTGAGCCATCTTGCTCTCGGTCGTAGACCAGAGTTGCTTTTGAGCCATCTTACTCAAGGTCGCAGACCTGAGTTGCTTTTGAGCCATTTTACCTGCGGTCGTGGACCAGGGTCGCTTTTGAGCCATCTTACTCGCGGTCGCAGACCTGAGTTGCTTTTGAGCCATAACCAACGTACGCTAGATTCCGAGAAAAGAACATTCATCGATGGCCATTCCAAAGGTGACGATGGAAGGAATCAGAGGACGACACCGGAACGCGCAGCGCGAAGGTCAGGTATGTTCCCTCCTACTCTTTACGTGTCTTTTACTTTTATATGTTTTACATTGCATGTGTTGCGTTAGCAAAAAAACGTTTTCGAAACACACACGTCACTGTCAAAATAGAAAAGTAGGGGCAACTGTAGACACCGAGTCGGAGGACCTGTGACGAAAACCTGAAAACAAGACGGTTGAAGCGATTGATTCCGGAAGTTTTGAAAAAATATATAAAGAATAATAAGCGAAGGAAAATCGGCGGCACGGGACGTGCGCTCGGCGTCCGTCGGACGCACCGCGAGTGGCACGCTCTCGACGTCCGAGCAATGCCCGGGTCCGGTGGCACGGTGCGCACTCTCGTGGGCCGCTGAGCGCACGCATACGGTAGCTCGAAGCGCGCGTTCGGCGGCCGCGACGTGTGAGCGTCCGGCGGCGCGGAACGCGCGCTCGGCGGCCGCGGGGTGCGCACGCCCGACGGCGCGAGGCACGCCCCGAGGGTCGTCGGGCGGGCGTCCAACCCCAATGGGCGACGCCCAATTTCCTTTGGGCGTCGCCCATTGGTCCGGGGACCCGTTTGCCTATAAAAGGCACGGATCCCCATGCAAAAAAGGGGGAGGGATTTTTTGGATAGCTTTCTCACTCTAAACATTTTTAGAGAGAGAGAGTGAATTTTTTTGAGAAAAATATTTTTTTTCTCAAAAATTCCAAATTTCCTAAAGTTCAATTTTTACTAAATTTTCATTAAAAACGGAAGATCGTGGTTCGTGGAATCAATCGGCTTCGGCTGTCAGATACCGAATTTAAGGTATTATCCGAGGACTAGCTCTCTTTTATTTTATTTTATTTATCTTCCTCTCCTATTTATTTTTATGTTATAGTTTTTATTTATTTAGTTATTTATTTATATTGTCACATTTTATTTAATTAGCGTATTTATTTAATTTTCATCTCGTGTTGAATAAAATTCGATTTTGTTTTAAAATAAAAAACCTCGTTTTGATATCCCAATACGAACCGTGATCCGATAAAAAGGTAGTTCGGATATCGAAAACGTTGTAATTATAAGTTTTTAATTTAAAAGAAATTTCTAAATAATGTTTTGAAATAAAAAACGTCGTTTAGGAACTTCCGTTTTCGACTATGATCCATCTTGGGTAGTTCGGAAATCCAAAACGATTGAATTAGATTTAATTTAAAGCTTTTGAATAAATCTGGAAACATTTAGGAGTGCTGCTGTAATTTACCTATTCTGTCACTAAAGGCTGTTTACCGACGGATTTTCCGTCGGTAAATCTGTCAAAACGTAAAAAATACCATTTCAGTCCCTTTTTCCTAACTTTTAAGCTTTTAATCTTTAATATATATATGTATAATTATGTAATATATGTTTTTCAAATTATTTTGGACCTTTAGCATATATAATTATTTGATAATATTTGTATACCATTTTTCTAAATATAAGCATAATTATGTATATGTATTTCCTTTTTATTAATTTAGGCTATGTTTTAAATGATAGTTATTTGATATTTTGAGAAATAATTGATAGACATTAGTATATGTTATTTTTGGTATTTAAAACTATATTAGTTATGTATATATATATAGTGTTGGGATATTTGGGTTATTTTGTTGATTATTGAATGAAATTATTTTTGGGTAAATGTTATTTTCTTATTCATAAGATTTACTTATTATTTTCACATTTTTTTTTGTATAAATGTGTTGTACCTATTATTTTCATATACATATAGTTCCTTTTGTGTTAACTCTTACTTTCATATCTTCTTTTTTGATTTAAATGTATATATATATATGTCTAAATTATTTTCTTTATTCTTTTGGCCCATTCATGGGTCCATGTTCCAAATGAGTATTATTTGAGTGTGAATATTAGTTTAAAGGGGTTTATTATTGTAATTGTAATAAGTAGAGAATCCATTAAGGAAAAAGGGGGAAAATAAATCACAAAAAGAGTTTTCAATTTAATTATTTAAACTAAAAGGTTTTTTTAGAGATTCTTAATTTAAATAAATAGTGTTTTCTTGACATTTCAAATCGTTTCTTAAAACATCACGCTTTAAAACCTTAGTCCGTTCCAAACGACGGATTAAGCGAGCCTTGTAATTAAAATCGTTTTCATTGTAAATAATAGAGTTTTGAATCGTTTTCTTAAATGATTTGTACAAAATAAAATTGACTTGTATGTTTAACCACGTTTTCTCATCAAAGGTTTTTATCTCAATGTTTTCAAACCCTCGAGTCGTTCCAACGGCGATTCGGGTAAACTTCATCAAACGGGGTTTTAAAATGCACCTAAATCGTTCCAACGGCGATTAAGGTGCGAACCATGTAAATAAACTCGTTTTGGGGGAACAAGTTAGTGTAGAATAAACACACGACATGACTTTTAAATACGGTTGTAAATAAACCACTTCTTTCTCCCCCATCTCTGTGTATGTATAACATAAATGGGTGATTCTTTACTAATATGGCTTTTCAATAATATATGCTCAAAACGGTTTCAAAAAAAGAGAAAGAAAAGGGTTTCAAATGAATTTTAAACTTAAAGAAGTATACGATTAGTCCGTTATCGCCTAACATGCTGAGTAGGAGGCCGGTGGTTCATAACCGGGCGATGTCGGGGTGCCTAGTAGCCTTTCTCCGGAAAGGAGCTAGCCTTCTCGGCTCGTACCTAAGTTTCCCGAACCCACACCGGTCTCCCGCAAGGGATTGGTGTTCATTTTCCCATTCGTGGATGGCGACTCTTCCATATCTCCGAGCTCCGGTCCTGCCGAGCAGCTTGATTCCACGATTGGTTGCTTTCGGCGCCAATCACCGCTTACGTCGCCATGAGGTTGTCCACCCCCCGGTCCGCCCGGGAGATTAGGCCGCGGCACCTCGTATAACAATTGCATGTGTTGTGTTAGCAAAAAACGTTTTCAAAACGCACACATCACTGTCAAAATAGCAAAGTAGGGGCAACTGTAGACACCGAGTCGGAGGACCTGTGACGAAAACCTGAAAATAAGACGGTTGAAGCGGTTGATTCCGGAAGTTTTGAAAAAAAAAACAAAAAAAATAATAATTACATAATAAGGAAGAAAAAGTTACGGCGGGTCTCTGTTGCCGATCGGATGGCTCGCGAGTGCTTAGCGGCAGCCGATGGGCGTTCGACGACAGTCGGACGCCCGCTTGACAGCACGGGACACGCGCTCGACGTCCGTCGGACGCACGCGTCCAACCGCGAATGGCGCGCGCTCAACGTCCGAGCGATGCACGAGCCCGGTGGCGCGGAGCGCGCACTCGTCGGCCACGGGGCGTGGGCGCCCGGCAGCGCGGAACGCGCGTTCGGTGGCCGCAATGCGTGGGCGCCCGGTGGCACGGAACGCGCACTCGACGGCCACGGGACGTGGGCGCCCGACGGCGCGAGACGCGCCCCGGCGGCCGTTGGGCGAACGCCCGACGATCGTTGGGCGAACGCCCAACGGCGGTTGGGCGCGCGCCCAACAATTGTTGGGCGCTCGCCCAACGCTGTTGGGCGATCGCCCAACAATTGTTGGGCGGCTCGCCCAACGCTGTTGGGCGATCGCCCAACAATTGTTGGGCGGCCGCCCAACCCTTTTGGGCGACGCCCGATTTTTCTCGGGCGTCGCCCATTCCGCCGGGGATCCAAATGCCTATAAAAGGCACGGATCCCCATGCATTTAGGGGGAGGAGCTTTTTTTGGAAGGATTTTCTCACTCTAGACATTTTTAGAGAGAAAAAATTTATTTTTTGGGAAAAAACATTTTTTTTTCCTAAAAATTCCAAATCTCCTAAAAGTTAAAATTTTATCAAAAACATCGGGAAGCACGATTCGTGGAATCAATCGACGTCAACCATCAATACCGAACTTAAGGTATTATCTGAGGACTAGACTCTTTTATTTTATTTAATTTATTTCCTTCTTCTATTTATTTTTATGTTATGTTTTTATTTCTTTAGTTATTCATTTATTTTATCACTTTTTATTTAATTTTGGGTATTTATTTAATTTTCATCTCGTGTTGAATAAAATTCGGTTTTGTTTTAAAATAAAAAAAACCTCGTTTTGATATCCCAATACGAACCGTGATCCGATAAAAAGGTAGTTTGGGTATTAAAAACGTTGTAATTATAAGTTTTTTAATTTAAAGAAATTTCCAAATAATGTTTTAAAATAAAAACGTCGTTTTAGGAACTTCCGTTATTGACTATGAGCCATTTTTGGTAGTTCGGAAATCCAAAACGATTGAATTAGACTTAATTTAAAGCTTTTGAATAAATCTGGAAACAATTGGAGTGCTGCTGTAATTTTCCGTTTCTGTCACTAATTGCTGTTTACCGGCGGATTTTCCGTCGATAAATCTGCTAGAATGTAAAAAATGCTGTTTTGGTCCCTGTTTCTTAACTTTTAAGTTTTTGGTCCTTTGTATATATATGTGTATTTATGTAATATATATTTTCAAACTATTTTTAGACATTTGATACATATAGTTATTTAGAATGTTTATATATCATTTTTTATTTTATTTTAAATATAAGTATATGTATATATATCTTTTCTTTTCTTTTTCCTTTACTTAAATGGTAATGAATTTTATTTTAAAATGATATTTACTTGGGTGTTTTGGGAGTGATTAATTAATAAACATTTTGTGGATAAATGGATATTATTTTGACATTTAAATTACATTAGGTATGTATATATATAGTTTTGGGCTATTTGGGCTATATTAGTTATTATTAGATAAAACTATTTAGGGGACAAATGATATTTTCTTATTTAGGGGTTTTATTTATTATTTTCACATATTTAAAGTAAAAATGTATTATATTTAGCATTTTCATATATGTATTATATAGTATCTTTTCATTAACCTTTATTTCATGTTTCTTTTTGGCTAAAATGTATATATATATACGCCTATATTATTTTCTTTATTCTTGTGGTCATTAATGGGTCCATGTTTCAAATGGGCTTTATTTGGGAGTGAGTTTGGATTTAATATGTTTATTGTTGTAATTATGACAAGTAAAGAATCCATTAAGTAAAAAGGGGAAAATAAATCACAAAAAGGATTTTCAATTTAATTATTTAAACTAATAGATTTTTAGAGGTTCCTAATGTAAATAAATAGTGTTTTCTTGACATTTCAAATTGTTTCTCAAAACACCACGTTTTAAAACCTTAGTCCGTTCCAACGACGGATTAAGCGAGCCTTGTAATTAAAATCATTTTCATGGTGAATAATAGAGTTTTCGAATCGTTTTCTTAATGATTTATACAAAATAAATTGACTTGTATGCTTAACCACGTTTTCTTATTAAAGGTTTTTACCTTAACGTTTTCAAACACTTGAGTCGTTCCAACGGCGATTCGGGTGAACTTCATCAAACGGGGTTTTGAAACGTACCTAAATCGTTCCAACGGCGATTAAGGTACGAACCATGTAAATAAACTCGTTTTGGAGAAATGAGTTAGTATAGAATTAACACGCAACACGACATGTAAATCCCGTGGTAAATAAACCACTTCTTTCTTCCTCCCCTCTCTTTGTATGTATATCAAATTGATGTAAATGGGTGATTCTTTACTAAAGTGGCTTTTCAATAATATATGCTCAAAACGGTTTCTATAAAGAGAAAGAAAAGGTTTCAAATGAATTTTAAACTTAAAGAAGTATACGATTAGTCCGTTATCGCCTAACATGCTGAGTAGGAGGCCAGTGGTTCATAACCGGGCGATGTCGGGGTGCCTAGTAGCCTTTCTCCGGAAAGGGGCTAGCCTTCTCGGCTCGTATCTAAGTTTCCCGAACCCACACCGGTCTCCCGCAAGGGATCGGTGTTCATTTTCCCATTCGTGGGTGGCGACTCTTCCATATCTCCGAGCTCCAGTCTTGCCGAGCAGCTTGATTCCACGATTGGTTGCTTTCGGCGCCAATCACCGCTTACGTCGCCATGAGGTTGTCCACCCCCCGGTCCGCCCGGGAGATTAGGCCGCGGCACCTCGTCTAACAGCCTCATTCAAGGGGAGTTCTAGAGTCCCATCTGAGAAGACATCAAATTAATCTCCCACCAACACCCAAAAGCTTATACAAGGCATCTAAGACCTCTAAGAAAGAGGTCATATTAGAAAGTCCTCCAACATAGAATAAAGATACCAACATATATGGTATATGTGTGTAATGTCAATCTCATACTTTTAGTTGTTTATTTTTTTAATTAATTGTCTATCTCATTGTCCTGACATGTATATTTATAGAATCTAATATCAGTCCATTTAATTCGAATATACCCTTACATGTTAAGAATAAACATATAAAATAAATAATTATAAATTTAATAAACATCAATTTGATAAACTATCTACAAATTTAGTAAACCATCCATATATTTAACAAATATTCTAAACTATTTAAGTGATCAAAAAATTAGATCTTATACCCATACGAAACCCTTTTACATAAAGTTCTAATAATCCTATTAGAGTCGGAAATATTGGTTTCCATGCACTACAAGAAAAACGCGTTTTACCAGTGGAATTTACCAGCGGAATGAATTCCGCTTCTGATCCCAACGGAATAGCAGCGGCACCAAAATCCGATGGTGATTACTAGCGGAACAGCAGCGAAATTAAATATGGTTGGTAATTTATAATTTCATCAACAGAATAGCATCGAATTGAAATCCGCTGGTGATGATAGCAGTCAATATTTTAAACACCAATGAAATTTCGTTGGGGTATAAATTAATTAAAAAATAATTATTTTAATAAAAAATAATTGATATTAATTAGCGGGAATTTTTCCCCCCTTTCCTCCTTCTCTCAAGTCGACTCTCCAGTTCTCCCTTTTACAGACTCTCCATTTCCCCCCTCTTATAGACTCTCCATTTTCCCCCTTCTTACGAACTCTATTTTTTTCACCCATGCTTGCTCTGAAACAGGTACCTACTCTCTCCTTTCCTTGATTTGATCTCTTTCCCTTACCCTTCTCTCTCTCCA
The DNA here is from genome assembly GCF_963576675.1 of Euphorbia lathyris. Taxonomy (NCBI): domain Eukaryota; kingdom Viridiplantae; phylum Streptophyta; class Magnoliopsida; order Malpighiales; family Euphorbiaceae; genus Euphorbia; species Euphorbia lathyris. The sequence goes on along the minus strand of NC_088910.1, from coordinate 62,087,467 downwards.
CTCCCATTGTTTCTCAAATCGTTATTATCATTATTTGTTAATTACAGCTCTAGTTTCTTTTGTTTTTCTTGGTCCTGTTGTTTGTTAGAGGGAAGAAGCTGGTTGTCTGTTAGAGGGAAGAAGCTGCGTGTGCTAGAAAGCATTGGATGTTCTTCACAGGTGAGTTATTAACTTCGATTCGATTTAATTCTTAACATGTTTAGGGTTTTCATCCTCAATTTGATATTTCCCCCATTAATCCGATTTAGGGTTTAAAGTATATTTGACTATGAAGTAATTTGAATAAGATGATGCTATTACACAAGATTTAGTAAATATGAAGCATGATTTCTTAGTTAGTATCATCATTTTCTTTTGGGACATGCGTGTTCACGGACCTGGAAGCTTGTATTATGATTTTAGTGTTCTACCTTGAGGTCTTAGATCTTTATAATTCTGTTCCCTAATGTGGTTTTTTTTAATATATTTACAGTTTTGTGGTTTTTGATTTTGGTGCTTTATTTGAATACACAAAAGATTGCTTGTGCTTTATTTGATTTTGGACTAAATGTAATAACTTAGTAGTTGGCATATAAAATTTGATATGTTTAAAGCTTTAATATTTAGTTACTTTGGGAAAAAGGAATTGGTATGGAAAGTAAAGTAAAGTAAAGATGTAATGGCATATATGTTGATAATAATTTCTTGAACCCTTCCTTCGTTATGATCATCATAAATCTAACATGAAAGAAGGAGGTTGTTGCCTAGCCAGAGATGACTTGCCCGATCTAAGTATCATGAACTGAATAGAGCCAGAAGTCATCCTTGGCTGCACCACAACTCTCCTTCCTTTATGTAAGATTTAAGATGACAAATTAGCAATACAAGATAACAACAATGTTAAGGAGAAGAAAGAAAGAAGATAATAAGCATGGCATGATATATATGGAGGAATGAATGGATTTGTTTATATAAAGGGATAGATAGATAGATACATTCATTAATTGAGATGTGACTGAGAGCAACCAAAATATTTAATTGATCTGTACATACCATTTATAATATGTATTGTAAATTTTGGCCTTTATTGATTTAAGAGATTCAAGCTCTTTTTTCTTCACCTAATTCTACTTAATTAATTTACTCTATCTCTTGTAAGAGTTAGGTGCCCAAATTTACTCTTTTGTTTTTCCTCATTTCGCTTTCACTTGTACCTTGTTTCTTTTATATATATAAACTAGTCGAAAACCCGGGATATATAATCATTCTTCATTTTTTTTTGCATATAAACAGAAAAACCAAAACAGAGAAAAACTCAATTAAGGTTTCAAACTTTCGATCATTGTTCACTATCAAGAAAATGAAACATAAAATAAAAAATAATTGACTAGGGTGAGAGGAGAAGATATTGCATTCTATATTTATGAGACTGTTATGAAAATAAAGACAATAAAAAGAATCCAACCTGAATTGAGGTTAGATTGCATGGTTTGAATGGTGGTAATTAACTTGTTCTCTTCAACAAATGTCTTGTTAGGCTAATCTCCCAAATTTGGAAAAAAAAAATCAAAAGATTACATTCATACCGTAACTCACATTGTTTGTAGAAATGTTCCTAAGCTAGGTTTGCCATAATAAATGATAATAGCAAAAACTCAGTCCCGAGTATAGACTTCTGCTTTTCCATTTTCTCATTAAGTGATTTTTGAGATTTTAACATTGATATCTTATAGTAACCTCTAAGCAGTAAAGACTTGAAATTTATTACTATGATTGGGTCCAATGTCAATATCCAGTTCTGTTATCCACACAGGCAATTTTTGTTGCTCCTAGAAAATCCAAAGCAGACCTCATATAAACAAGGTTTGGTTTTCCATAGCTAAAATGTCCCTGAACTCCAATTCCTGCTAACATCCCTTTGTTGCTTGGATATGACAGAATTTCTGTCAGTTTCTTCACGTAATTGCTCAGTTTTGCAGCTTCATCTTCACTATATTCAATCGTATTAAACTCATTCATAAACATTCGTGTATTTGGATCAATCTGATAAGCTCTTGCATACACTTCTGCATATGCATTTTCCCCAAATTTAGACTCAAAGAAGTGATAATATAAATTCTCATTCATTATTAAGAATGAGTGATTTGGATTATGTTGTCAATTTTAATGCATTATTGTATTTTAGATTTGCATTAGTGTTCTTTTATTGGAACTTTAACATTATTGATGAAATGAGCTATGTTCATATGTACTTGTGAAAGTATGTTATTAATCGATCTATACAGGATGTCAGATCATGGATCTTCACAATCTGGTGATCAAAGCTCGGATGAACATAGCCCTGGATCATCTCATAGAATTCATAGACCACGCTTACCGCCTTTGTATCGTCAAATGGTTCTACCCGACTGGTTGACACAAGGTGTAGAGACTATAATGGATAGTGGTAGGGTTGTTCCTACAAGTTCTCCAGGAGCATGTAAGTATTGTTATTTGGATAATTTTTCAATTTTTTTTTATTTTCTTTTACTCATTATCAAATTGATCTGATTATTATAAAATTGACATGCAATCTGCAATTAGCTCAAAGACCATCTCCTAGTTCCGACCCTTCATCAAGTAGAGCTCCAACTGCTTCTGCTCCTCCAAACCGGACACCTCCAGCTACTGCTCTAGAACCGTCATCACACCATATTCAGAATGGTAATTTAATTTTGTGGGTATTATGGTCATGTTTCTGTACATACTGGATGTATTACAAGACAATAAAAACAATTTGTTTGTATATTGTTGCTTGAATTTGTGTTAAAAATTATGGATATATTACATAATTGTACTCATTATTATAAAATGTCATTAGCTCCAACTATCAGAGCCCGAGCTGCTTCTTCTCCTCCAAACTCAACACCTCCAGCTACTGCTATAGAGCCGTCATTACAACATATTCAAAATGGTAATTTAATCATTAGAGGTTTAATTGGAATCTAGAAATTGGTGTTTCAATTTATAAAGTTTTTTTTAATTGGATTACTGATGAAAACTACTTCGGTCAAGAAAAAATGATATTATGGTTCTAATTAGAAAAATTTATATATCTTTAATTGCAGGAGCAAGAAATCCTAGGCGAGGAGCTGGAAATCCGAGAGGAGGAGATTCCATAGGACCTCCCAATCCGATAGGAGCTGGAAATCTGATAGGCACTAGAAATCCGATAGGAGAAGGAGATCCCATAGGACCTCCCAATCTGAGAGGAGATGGAAATATGATAGGAGCTGGAAATCCGATAGGTGTTGCAAATCCGAGAGGAGAAAGAGATCCCATAGGACCTCCCAATCCGAGAGGAGGTGGAAATATGATAGGTGCTGGAAATCCGAGAGGAGAAAGAGATCCCATAGGACCTCCCAATCCGATAGGAGATGGAAATATGATAGGAGCTGGAAATCCGATAGGTGCTGGAAATCCGAGAGGAGAAAGAGATCCCATAGGACCTTCCAATCCAAGAGGAGATGGAAATATGATAGGAGCTGGAAATCCAATAGGAGGTGGAAATCCAAGAGGAGAAGGTGATCCGATAGGAGCTGGAAATCCAATAGGAGAAGGAGATCCGATAGGAGCTGCAAATAATGGAATGTTATTAATTAGAGTTGATGCAGCAGGGAAGTAAGTGAAATATCACTATATTAAAAACTTAAATATAATTTAGTCTATGTATGAGACTTAAAGACTTGCTTTTCAGCTATTGTTGATGTATGGGAGTTGAATCTATTGTTGTTATTTTCAGCTTACAACCCTCAAATAAAGCATCACGAAAAATTCGGGAAGCTTTTACGACACGTGTCCATCCATTGGGATATATTTGGAAGAACGTTCCTCCAAATTATGTGCAATTGTACTGGGAAGAGTTTCAGGTATTTGCTTTCTTTTCATTTGGAAATTCCTATATTATTTTAAGGCTGCTATAATATGTTATCTGGATTTGATCTTTATTAATATGGAATTGAGTTTTACTGATTTATATTTTTCTTATTCAGAAACATGTCACTTGGGACAGCAATAGATATAACACCAACCAAGTGTATAATGCTTTTAGAAAGAGGCTTCAAAAGAGATATGGCGATGTTTTGAGTGAAATTCGGCTGAAAAGAAAAAAAACCTGGTTTTGTGAAACCTGGTTTCGTGAGTGATGCAGTATGGGAAGCATGGACTAGTGCATGGGATTCTCCAGAATTTATAGAGAAGTGTAAGCAAAATGCGTTAAATAGACATGGGGGTGATGTCACACAACCTGCTGCAGCCACACATACAGGAGGATCAATCTCACATTCTGAAACATTAGAGCGCCTGGTAAGCGTGTTGTAAACTAAAGTAACTACTTTCTTGTAGAATGTTTCTAGTTCTGTTTTCTACATGCATAAGTGTTCATTTGTTATCCTTTCATTAAATGGTCATTATATGGACATGTTGTTTGTTACATGATTATAATAGGTTGCTTGGTAAGTCATTCTATGGACATGTTGTTTGTTACAAAATTATAACAGAATGATGTTTTGTTCATATATATGCTACATATGTGAGAGTTCAGTTGTGCAAGGAACAATCAATTGTGCTGACTATCCAACTGTGATTTTGTGATGAATTGAATTGGGGATAATAGCTTAAATGATAGTAGTTGATAAGCTCTAGGGCCCTAATGATAAACCAGAAATACGAACCTGGTCAATGCCTTCTTGGCTCACAGCTTAGAAGGCCAACTTGACAACTGAGCTTCAATAGCCAGAGAGTATAAACAAGAACCACAGCAAAAATAACTGAAAAGAAAATTATATTCTACTCCTATCTACTATGCCATCTTCCTAATGTTATTTTTTTTCCTCCATGAGTTGGTGTTCATAGGAGCTTACATTGCATTTTCTTTTAGCATTTCATACCATAAAATGTATGTTTAACCTATGCACTTGACAGGAAGATCTTTTCCTGGTAAATTCTGCACTTGACAGGAAGATCTTTTCCTGGCTACGTTTCATATGTTTTAATGAGATATTTTTCAATTAAGTTCAATTAACTCGAATACTAGTCAATGATAAATGGTGGTGGATGGGTGAGAAGAAGGGTTCCTATCATATGTTAATGGAGAATTATGGGCTTGGTACTGTAAATGTGAATTTTTAAATATGGAATGGCCTACTATTAGCAATTCCCCCTAAATGTGAATTTTTACATGCTATTTGTGATATCTTGTCTACAACAAATTTTTTCATGGTCCTGGTTGCTCTTGTGTATAGCTAATTTTTATATGCTATTTGTCCTATCTTACAGCAAATTTTTACATGCTTTTGGCTGCTCTTGTGTACAACAAAATTTTAATTATATTTGTGTTATCTTGTGTACAACAAATGTTTACATGCTATTTGAAGTATATGGACATTATGATATCTATTTTTTTTACACGCCGCTCTTATTTTTACAGACAGCACTCCTTGGACGTGTACCTACTGCGGGTGAATTATTTGCATACACTCACACGAAGCGCCATGATGGTACTTCTTGGTCAAATGCTCGTGCACAAGCTGTTGGGGTAATTATCTAAATTGCCTGAATTATAGTTATCTTTAACATGTTTGAAGGAAAACAACTCTCTGTTTTTGTATGTTCTTACTAAATTGTGATATTAATTAGTATATACAACATATATGCTTATTATAACAGAAATTCGTTATTTTTAGGAAGAATATATCCGTGCATTAGCTGCAAGTGCTCAAAGTGAAAGATATAAGGCAGAAAACTTATTAAGCACTTACTATCAAGTTGCTGGAGGACGCAACAAAAAGGGTCGACTTTACGGATTGGGTGATGCTTCTTATAGATATTACGGATCTACTTCATCCCAGTGTTCATCTACAGATGGCGCATCCACTTCAGCAGAATCTTCTGATGTGCATTCCCATTTGCAATCACAGTTAGATAGGTTGAATCAGATTTTACAAGTTCTGACACAGAGTCAAGAGCAACCTAACGAGGGTGTTGGGGTTTAGTGTCCTATAGACAATTGTTGCAGGATACAAACTTAATGTAAATGAATTGTTCTTAATATCATTTGTTTTAATGAGATATATGTTTTATAACTATATAAAGGCAATCCCTTTTAAGCACGAAATAAAGTCTAATAAAAGGAAATCCGTAAGTTTGTTTAAAGTGATTATAAAGTGTTCATACAAGCATGAAGTGAGACAAAACTTTATAATAAACTAATAAACTTAAAACCACCCCAAGTCAAGTGATATGTTTAGGATTGATATATCACTGTTGAGACTTTTATGTAACAATGTCTTCTGTCCGACAGAAAGCTGATCTCACAAGCTTCATATATATAGATATCTGGACAGTTACATAGATCCGATGAAACGTCGTTCATTAGGATTGGGGATCCGATTTGAGATAACAGGATGGGTAGATTCATCCTTGTCACCTGTTCATCTCATTGGTATTAATACGTATAAGTAATCCTCAGACTCAAAGGAATGTTAATTGGTCATCCTGAATTACTGAATGTGAGACTTTGATCCTGTGGTCCCACGATCCTTAACAGAGATGACTCTGGGTTGTGAACTGCAAAGGTTGGGTGTCACAGGAAGTAATGTCAGGGTAGTTATACATTGGATTGAGCATTTATCACTCCCGATTAATGGGAGATATATCCAAGGATCGCTTGTGGAAGACTCGACTCTAAATCCTTGCAAGGTGATAGCTTAAGAGTAGAAATACAGATTTCACTTAACCTATCTATCTGAGTTGACTCGGCCTGTACAAGTAAAATGAACGTCTCGCTATATGTGACTTGACATCACCCATAGTCATAAGATTCAGTTCAAGGATATAGTTGATAAAGGATCGAATTATACTGTAACTAATACGGAAGGGTTAACGACAGAATCAACCTGTCTTCTTAACGGACTCTGGGGGAATGATTGCAGACTTGCCAATAACATACTCAGTACATCATTCCGTTATGCAAGGATTAAATATAATTCTTGAAGAAATTAATTTAATAGTTGCATACGGCCAGAAGTAGTAAGAACCTAATGGATCACACATAAGACTTGGAACCAAAAGAGAGATGGATGTGATTAATAGATGGAAGCCCAATTGAGCCCAGTAAGGCCCATTTAAATGGAGGGGGCCGAAATTTATATATAGAAATAAGGAATTATTTTAATTCCATTAATCCTAATTTGATCAGGTTTGTGAATTAAATTAATTAAGAGATAATTAAGTTAGGAGTTTTAATTAGATTAATATACTCCTATTATTATCCAATTAGGTTATTTATTATTATCCTAAATGTATTTGATATATTATAAGATAATAATTAGGAATCCTATTCCGAATGGAATTCCTATTAAGTAACCTATTCCTATCTAACTAGGGTTTAGATACAAGCGACTATATATACCCCCTCCTTATGAGAATTTCGACTAAGCCTCCTAACTCCCCTTTATGTGATTTTCAAAACCTACATTAAGAGAGAGAGTGAATTCGCATCCCCTAGTTCGTGGACAAGAATTCATACGGCTTCCGTCAATTGATTAATCTCATTCATCTCCTTTTCTCTTTGATCTTGTGTTGGTTAATTAGAGGCAATCTATTTTGGTTGCATCTCATAAGGGTTGATTTCATCTTAACCTCAACGTGTTATACTTTGTGGTTGGAATCTCGGAGAAGAATTGTGGGCGCTTCTTTAACAACGGTAGATTGTTCATCGAAAGGTATTCCTTCTTATCCCTCTTTATATGAAATAACGATTAACGGATCCTATGGTTAAAAGGAAATAGGCTAAAAATTTTATATTTCCGCTGCTATTCCTTAGCCTCAATTTCCAACAGTAGTATCAGAGCCATCGTTAAATCCGTTATTTCATATATGAAAATTTAGAAGTTTTTCAATAGGATTGAATAAATATTTATGGTTAGGATTAATTAACAAATTATTTGGTTAATTAATTCTAAAGATAAATAAATTTTAGTTAATTGTTAATTAAAATTGATTATGCGTATGTTCCTAATTATTTCGGTTGATAATCATTATAACAAAATCTATTTGTTTTATAGTTAGGTTAATAAAATTAGTTTTATTAATTCTAAAAGATAAAACGGAAATCTATTGTAGTTTTTCCTATTTCTGAAAATCGTTTTTAAAACCGTTTTAAAAACTGATATATATATATTTATATTTTATATATAAAAAAACGACAGCGGCTCGGGTCGCGCCGTGAGGTGCAACCAGCCGCTGTCGCGCGGCAGCAGCCGCGTGCGCAGCCGCGGGGCTGCTGCCAAACGGCAGCATCCCAGTTTCGGGCCCAAGCCCGAATCCCACTTGATTTTAATTGTTAAAATCGGCTTATAAATAATTTATATATATATATATGTTTCGAAAATCAATAGCTTTCTGTTTTGATTATCGAATGAAAAATTCGTTTAAAAGTTTGTTTTTACCAAGTTGTAAATCAAAGCGTTAAATGAATTGAAATCAAAATAATTGGGACATGCATAATCGACGTTTTATATGGTTATATTAATCTAAGGGTTAATATAAAGATACGAAACGATAAGATGTAAAATTGGATGAAAGTTAATTTGACGAGTTAATGTGATTAACCTAAATATTACATAAGACGGTTATGTAATCAACCAATTAAATTTATTTAATTGAGTCTTTGCATGTTTGGAGTTATGGACATATTTGGACCCTCTTTTAGTCTTTTGGTATTTTTGAAATAGGGCCTGCGAGTCCTGCCTATCTACTATCTATTGTAATTTCTCCTCTCATCTAATTCCCTTCAATTCAGTTGAAGTTTTCTTATAGTAGTATAGAAATTAATATGTAATTTCAAGGCGCCATGGAGAAGACGGAGGACCTAAAGAGAAATATATAATAGTTAGTATTTCCTTAGGTTTGGCCTTTTTATTCCGTCTCTGGCTCGACGGAATAATTTAGATGATATGTCCATAACGCCAATGTATGTATGTATGTGTGTCTGATGTATGCTAAAGCAAATCAAGACTAAGTTAGATTATGAGACTTAAATAAAAAATCCCAAATTAAAAGTTAAGTAAATAAGCAAGTTATTAAAATCGGTTGCCCCTCCCTAATATTATAATTCAGCCGGCAGTACTGGGGGCCTTTGGGTTGTTGGCTAAAGTCAAGCTCGGGGTTTTATGGTAACACCTGGATTATCGAAAATCATTCTTTCATGAATATGGGGTAGTACTTAAATTAGATTATGATAATTGGATGGGCAAACTCATGTTGTCATAAACTAATGGGCAAAGTGGTTGGGATTAATATGAATGACATATTAGTTACTAATGTGGTTAGTAACCCAATAACCTAGGAATCACATTCGAGATGTGATTGATTGCATGAATCTACCTAATGAATGGGACTAGCTTGTTGGCTAAAGTCAAGGCGAAATCTCAGGAGTTAGGATCCTAGCTCACTAAAGGATTTGTGAAATTCTTCGAATTAATATGGAGGGTTATTAATTTGGCAAAATAGTGGGAGCAATCTGAAATAAATTAAAAGGCCTATAATTTTAGATTGTTATACTTTAAAGCAAATGAATGACATACGTTTACTCTTTCTCACTCTCAGGTTTTGTTTAAATACACTCTCTTAAAATCATGACTAAAACCAATCTGCAAAACATTCTTACCGATAACAAACTGAATGGTTCAAACTTCACCGACTGGTTTCGCAACCTCAAAATTGTTTTGAAGTTCGAGAAAATTGGGTATGTACTTGATACATCGATACCCCCTGTCCCTGAAGATGATGCTCCCATCGAGGAAATTGATGCTTACCAAAAGCACAAGGCTGATGACGATCATGTCGGATGCATCATACTTGCATCGATGACATCGGAATTACAAAGGCAATATGAGGAGATGAATGCCTATTCCATCATCATGCACCTAAAGGAATTGTTTGGGAAACAAACCAGGTGCGAACGCTACGAGATATCCAAGCTGTTATATCGTTGCAGGATGCAAGAGGGCACATCAGTCATGACACATTGTGTCAAGATGATTGGCTACATTACCAAACTTTCTAGTATTGGATTTGCGATGGATAACGAATTAAGTGTTGACTTAATTCTTCAATCCCTCCCAGAAAGTTATTCACAGTTCATTATGAACTATCAGATGAATGACTTGCAAACCTCTCTTGACGAGCTTGAAAACATGCTCAAGTCAGTTGAGCCCAATATGAAGAAAGACAAGACCATACCGGCTCTTGTAACTGAGGGATCGAAGAAAAGGAAAGGGAATTTTCCTAATCCTAAACATCCCAAGAAAGGTAAGAAAGCTGTGTCCAAGGGAAAGGAAGTGAAGAAGCCCAAAGGAGAATGCCACTTTTGTGGTAAAGACGGGCATTGGAAGAGAAACTGCAAGGAGTATCTTGTTGAAACACCTTTCCACAGGATTTTGATTTGACAAAGTTAATTAAGTGAAATTAAATATTCTATAACACATTAAGTTTAAATGCTTTGATTTAGTGTTACTAATGTGTTTGTTCAATGTTGAGTTTATAATTGTTATAAGACATAAAGATCATAAGGCCCAAGCCCTATATGGAAGTCAAAGCCCAAGTCAAACAAGCCCAAGATCACTCAGCCCGCGTATGTCAAAACGCTGCCGTTGAGTATTGAAACGGAGCTCACCAATGAAGGATCGAGAAGATCCACGTAGACAACTTCGGTATGAAGCTGCTGAGCTCTCTCGACAAAACGTACAAGACAGCCGCTGACCACAAAGCAACTTCCAGACCAAGTATTTCCTCTGTTGGTAAAGAACAGAAGACGCAGGAAGCTGTCTGTTTGACATTACCCGATTTGGAGGAACATACTGCCACACTGACCGAAGAACAGAAGATGCTGGAATCTGATTGGCCAAGAGAACTGCTGACAGACTGAGTGAAAACGACCTGTAGCCGTTTCCCTCCAATGGTTATTTCGAAATTCGAAATAACCAGAAGCTCTCACAGCTCTCTATAAATAGAGCATTCAGAATCCACATTCAATAGAGAACTTTGAGTAAAAGCCGTTACGCTGACCAAACGTGTACAAAAGTTCTCCATCAAAAGCAAAGAAAATTCTTACACCACAAGCTTATTCATTTGTGTAAAAGTCTAGAGTGATTGATCCTCAATCATCTAAAGTGTTCTAGCAATTGTTGTTTTAGGACAAATCTTAATCATTTCTAGGAATAGAAAGGAGAGGCTGAGTACTCGGTTTTAAGTACTCAGCGGAGAGATTAGGATTGAGTAGAAGTATAGAGGAAGGTACTCTTGTCATACTCAATTGCTGATATTGTAAAAGGTTTGAGGCTCTACCTTTAAAGAGCTCAGTAGAGGATTTGAAATCTCGGAAGTGTTCCGGGGACAGGACGTAGGCTTAGAAGAAGCCGAACCTGGATAAATCTGCTGAGTGAAGTATTTCTAAACCTTAACTCCTTATTTATATTGCTTGCTTAAAACAAACTAACACTGACCAAGTAAAAGAGGTCAAGCTGAGTTGTGCGCTGCCAACGAATTAGTTCAGGAATAGACCCTAAGTGTTATTTCCTGACCTAAGTAACGAAACTGACCTAGTCACTAGTTGACTAAGCCAGTGTCTTGTCGATTGATCAGCGCCGCTGTCATATAATCTTTTCTTAAGAGAAAGAAATTTGCCCTAATCATTTAAAAAGGTCAAATAGTTCCTAACCCCCCCTTGGAACTATATTTGCAACCTTACAAGGGACCAACAAGTGGTATCAGAGCTTAAAAGCTCATTACTAAAGGTCTAACAACCTTGAGTTGATCCATACCATGGGTGAAAATAGCACTCGGTTTCTCCCTGGAAACCAGACAACTCAGATATTACCTGAGGGGCTGTCCATTACTAGGCCTCCCCTATTCTTCGGGTCAAACTATACCTTTTGGAAGAATAGGATGAAGAACTTCATTCAAGCTACAAACATGAGTGCCTGGCTATCTATAGTCCAAGGCCCATTTGTACCTGTGAAAGTTGTTGCTGGCCAGTCAGTTGTTAAAGCTGAGGTTGAATGGACAGAGGATGATCTCAAGAAGCTTCAAAACCATTCTTCGGCTATCAATATGCTTCACTGTGCGCTCGATGCTGCAGAATATAACAAAATCTCAGGTTGTGAGTCGGCACAAGAGATCTGGAAGAAGTTGGAAGTCACCTACGAGGGAACAAACAAAGTAAAAGAATCCAAGGTGAATCAGCAGATGAGACTGTACGAGCTGTTCGAGATGAACAATGATAAGGGCATTTCAGACATGAATGCAAGGTTCACCAACATCATTAATGAGCTCAAGAGACTTGGGAAAATCTTCACTGAGGAAGAACAAGTCAAAAAGATACTCAGGAGTCTTCCAAAAGACTGGCAAGCAAAGAAGACAGCAGTTGAGGAAGCTCAGGATTTAACCACCTACAAATATGACGAACTCATCGGTTCATTGCTGACCCATGAGATATCCATGAAAAACTTTGAGGTGAAGGAAAAATCTGATGATAAGAAGCAGAAGTCACTTGTCATGAAGGCTGACTCCACTGACGAGAGTTTAACTGATGATGAGGAGATGGCCATGTTCACAAGAAAGATGAAGAGGCTGTTCAGGAAGAACGACAAATATTCTAAAAAGCCTTACAAAAAGTTTGATAAGTATAAGGCTGACTCAAGCGACAGCAAATACAGAAAGGACAGCTCAAAGCCCATTACATGCTTTGAGTGCCATCAAGATGGCCATATTAAGTCAAACTGCCCCACGCTGAGGAAAGACAAGAAAAGTGGGAAGAAGGCAATGGTGGCTACTTGGAGTGATAGTGATGAATCTTCATCAACAGAAACTGAGGCCACCGAGTCAGCGAAGATATGCTTTATGGCTGACGAACTTGCTGAGCCATGCATTTCTGAGCATGCTGACCAATCTGATGAGTCAGATAATGAAGAGCAATCTAATGAGGTAATCTCACTCTCTCAACTCAGAAATGAAATGGGTAACGCCCTGAGTGATCTCTATACACTTGTTAAAAAGTGTAACAGGAAGATTAAAGCACTCAGCCGGCGCTGTGATGAAGTAGAAGAGGTCAAACTGAGTGACCTCAGATATCTTCTTCAGGACATCTCAGTTTTGCATGAAAATATGAAAACCATTCATGAGTCTGTCTCTGAAGTCCAGTCAGTTTCAAAGAAACTGAGGAAGGATGTCACAACCATTCAGAACCAATTAAAGGTTCCAAACAAAAACAATTTTCCGCTAAGAACTCAGTATCAAGGTACACAGTACCAAGGTACTCAGTAGAGACGAAATCCCCAGCGAAGAGTCCAATGTGACTTTTGTGGGAAGTTAGGACACACTACTAAAGTGTGCTGGCAAGCTCAGCACTGGGGTGCTGACAAGTCAGTAAAAAATCCTAAACAGAAGGTCAGTTGTGACTTCTGTGGAAAGAATGGCCATACTGTCCATGTATGTCGCCATAAAATAAAATATGATGCTATACCTGTTGCACCTAACAAGTCAGGACCCAAAAAGAATTGGGTACCTAAATTTAACTAGTTACAATGCAGGTAAGCCTGAGATGTGCCGAGAAGTCAAAGATGTGGTATATTGACAGCGCATACTCAAGGCATATGACGGGTGATGAAACTCAGTTCATCACGTTTGAACGTAAACGAGGAGGGAGTGTAAGTTTTGGAGACAACAAGAAGGGTAAGATAGTAGGCTCAGGAATCATCGGAGGTAACCCTACTATTGAATCTGTCTCCCTAGTCAGCGGACTCAAATATAACTTACTCAGCATAGCTCAGCTATGTGACAATGGGAGAAAAGTTATATTTGATGCTACTGGATGTAAAATATACGAGGGTAAAACTAATGAGTTAATTTTAACTGCCCCTCGGATAGATAATGTCTTTATGCTAGACTTAGAGAAAAAGTTTTCAAAAACTGTGTGCTTAGTAACAAAGGAAGAAAATTCCTGGCTATGGCACAAGAGACTTGGTCATGTAAGCATGGACCTCCTAGCCAAACTAGCAAGAAAGAAATTGGTTGAGGGACTGCCTGAACTTAAATTTCAAAAAGATCAATTATGCCACGCTTGCCAAGCTGGAAAACAAACCAAACAATCTTTTCACAGTAAAAACATTGTCTCAACTAAACGTCCGTTAGAATTACTACATTTGGATCTCTTTGGTCCAGTCCAGCCGCTGAGTCTGGGTGGAAGAAGATTTTCCTTGGTCATTGTAGATGATTTCTCTCGGTATACGTGGGTTATCTTACTGACCAGCAAGGATGAGACCTTTGAGACATTTTCAAATTTGGTTAGAAAAATTGAAAATGAAAAAGACCTAAAATTAGCTCATATCCGTAGTGATAACGGTGGAGAATTCAAAAATCAAAAGTTTGTTGAATTCTGTGAAGCCAGCGGCATTGACCACAATTTTTCTGCTCCTAGAACACCTCAGCAAAATGGGGTTGTAGAAAGGAAGAACAGAACTTTGGTTGAAATAGCCAGGACAATGCTGGATGAGCATAGGCTTCCAAAGTATTTTTGGGGAGAAGCTGTTAACACAGTATGTTATATTCTAAATAGGGCTCTAGTCAGACCTATACTTAAGAAAACCCCTTATGAACTTTGGAAAGGACGAAAGCCCAACATTGGATACTTTCGCGCCTTTGGCTGTAGATGTTTTATTTTAAATACCAAAGATAGCTTAGCCAAATTTGATTCAAAAGCTGATGAGGCTATCTTTCTAGGCTACTCAACAAACAGCAAAGCATACAGAGTTTTTAATAAGAGAACCCAAGTATTAGAAGAATCTATACATGTGCAATTCGATGAAACTGACCCTGCAGGAAGATACCAGCCGCTGATAGAAGATGAACCAAACTCAGCAACTGCTGATCAAGAACCAGCTACTGAGTCCTTCACAAAACGGCTGACCAAGAGTAAGAGTGAACCTAAAATTACTTTCACTGACCAATCTACTTCTGCAGAGAATGTTGAAACACGAGTAGAACAAGACATGAATCTACCCAAGGAGATAAGAGTCCCAAGAGGGCATTCAGAAAATGCAATTCTTGACTCAGCTGGAAATACGCTGATGACAAGGAATCAACTAAGGAAGTATCTCGGCAATGTAGCTTTCGTCTCAGTTCAAGAGCCGAAGAACTTTGCCGAAGTTGAGCATGACGAATTCTGGATGAATGCCATGCAAGAGGAACTCGACCAATTCAGGAGGAATAATGTATGGGAGCTAGTGCCACATCCAAGAAGCCAAAAGACCATTGGAACAAGATGGGTCTTCAGGAACAAGCGGATGAACAAGGAAACGTAGTCAGAAACAAGGCAAGACTTGTAGCTCAGGGCTACAGTCAGCAAGAAGGTATTGACTATGGTGAGACCTTTGCCCCAGTGGCAAGGCTAGAAGCAATTAGGATTTTATGTGCATATGCATCTTATATGAATTTTAAACTGTTTCAAATGGATGTTAAAAGTGCATTTCTTAATGGAGTAATAAACGAGGAGGTCTATGTCAATCAGCCTCCAGGGTTTGAGGATTCTAAGTTCCCAAACCACGTTTACAAACTCAAAAAGGCTCTGTATGGTCTCAAGCAAGCACCACGTGCTTGGTATGAGAGGCTGACCAACTTCTTACTGACTAGAAATTATGTCAGAGGTCAAGCTGATACAACCTTATTCATTAAGAGAAAGGGTAAAGATACCCTGCTGGCACAAATATATGTAGATGACATCATATTTGGTGCTACTAATGAATCTATGTGCAAGGAATTTAGCAAGCAAATGCAGACTGAATTCGAAATGTCAATGATGGGAGAACTCAACTTCTTCCTTGGACTTCAAATTAAACAAGGAAAGAATGGCATATTCATCAGTCAAGCTAAATATGCCAAGGAGATATTGAAGAAATATGAACTAGAACATTGTAAGCCAATATCCACTCCTATGGGCACTGACACTGTCCTCTGTGCTGATGAGAATGGTAAGTCAGTAGACATCAAGTTGTACCGAGGTATGATTGGCTCTTTACTTTACTTAACAGCAAGTAGGCCGGACATTCAGTTCTCAGTATGTTATTGTGCTAGATATCAGGCTAACCCTAAGGAATCCCATTACATAGCTGTAAAAAGGATCCTTAGATATTTGCAAAGCTCAGTAAATGCAGGTTTGTGGTATCCAAATACTCATGACTTTACACTCATTGGATACACTGACGCTGACTATGGATGGGACAAGCTCGAAAGAAAAAGCACCTCTGGAGGATGCCATTTCCTAGGAAGCTGTCTTGTATCTTGGTTCAGCAAGAAGCAGGCATCAGTAGCCCTGTCCACAACTGAAGCTGAGTACATTGCTGCTGGAAGCTGTGTTGCTCAAGTCCTATGGATTAAGCAACAGCTTGAAGATTATGGTGTTCAAACAAAGACAATTGAAGTTAAATGCGATAACAAAAGTGCAATTGACCTCTCAAAGAACCCAATCCAGCACAGCAGGATGAAGCATGTCAGCATAAGACATCACTTCATCAGAGATCATGTACTCAAGGAAGAAATCAAGCTGACTTATGTACCAACCGATGAGCAGCTCGCTGATATCTTTACAAAGCCTCTAGCACGAGAGCAATTCAGCATACTGAGAGAAGCCATTGGTATGTTTAATCCATTGTCTTAAATTCCTAAGTAAAAATGTGATATGATGCATGCTGAATGAATGTTAACATGCTGAGTGTTTTAAAGAGTATCTGTCAAAATCACATGCCCAGAAATAAATGCACACTGTGTGAGTTATCTCATGCTGAGTAACTAACCTCTATAACTATCCGTTGAACAAAACTGACTACTCAGAATATGAAACGTTTATATCAAGAAACGCTGAGTGAAAGTAATTATTAGCATTTAATGCCACCACACGCGTAATGACACCTGTACTGCGCATGCGCCGAATACATCTTAAAGTGTCATAAATGTCAGATTTTCTGCCGATTGGACAACCCAAGGGCAAAACCGACCAAAATTCAAATGGAAATCCAAGTTAAAAATCTATAAATAGTGGATATTAACCCACTACCTTCTCTTCATGCGCACTGAACCTTAGAAAGCTTCAGAATTTTCCTTAAGCACTTAAGAGCTTCAGAACTTCAAAAATGTCCTTAAACAAAAGTACCTTCTCTCCAACCCTCAAATCCACTGATCAGGCTGGTCCTTCAACTAGCATGGTAAGAAGGATGATCAAGGTACATTCTTGGGCCAAGAATCAAGAAGTACTAAGGAGTCGATACTTTCACTCTGGTTTCGTCTCTTTTGAGAAACCATTCTGTGAATGGATCAAAAAGAACAAATGGAAATGTCTCTTCTCTCTTTCCGGACAAACCTATCCCACGATAGTGAGAGAGTTCTACTCCAACTTGCACATTGATGCAGATGACTCTGACTACTTAGAGACCACAGTTAAAGGTCAAAAGATAGTGATAACTCCTGAATATCTAGCAACACTGCTAGATATACCAAATACAGGGATCCAGTTCAGGACAACAAAGGAGCCAATACCAAAAGCCATCGCAGAAAAGATGAAGGGGTTCTGTAAACCCAGAGACTACAAAGGAGAAGTACCCAGCACCTGCATGGGCAAAAATCAGAAGATGGTCCACTTCATGCTGACCAACTTCATCTTTCCTAAACTCAGCTCACCCTCATCCGCCTCCAACTTTGAACAATGCTTCATCTGGCACATGCTGACCAGCACTCCATTCAATCTTCCTGTCTTTTTGGTCGGAGCTTTTCAACGAAGTGGACGGCAGCTCCGTTTGGGTTCTCTCATCACAAAGATAATACAGGACAAGAATATAGAGACTGTAAGTGAAATAAGCTCATCAGGAAATGTTATCACTGCAGGTCTGCTGAATGGACTATCACATAGTCAACCCCTGAAAGGATATGACGGAAATGGACGTACTGAGAAGGAGGATATTATGGCTGAGATTGAGCAACCCATTGGAGAAATGGAAAATCTAACAGATCTGGATGATGCTATAGCTAATGTTATGGCTGAAACTGCTCAATCTGATGAGGGTACAGAACCAACACATGAACCTCAAACTGAGTATACTTCTATTGTGCCATCTGAGATTGCTCAAACTGAGAAGAAGAAGAAAACGGGAACCTGCTCAAAGGATATTCGTACTGTCCCAAGAAAGGTAAGGCTAATGGAAAGAAACAAGAAGAAAGCTGATCAGGACCTAGCTGAGTCAGCTCAGAAGAAAATGAGAACAGAAGAAGAAACTGTTCTTGAGCCCCACATTACCCAAGAGGGTTCTCCACAAAAACAAGCCTCTGTTCCTCAAAGTGAGAAACAAGCCAAAACCCCTGCTAGTCCAAAAGAAGCTCAAATCCCACCTCCAACTCAATACCAGAGCAACTCAGCACCTGAAGTCAACACACCCCATAGTCCTGATGCTACTCAAGGCACTCAGTGCGAGCCCACTCCTACCAAATTTGCACACCTAGGTGCTACTGAATCAGGACGGCGTGTCATTGCCTCAGTTAACACTCTACTTCAAGAACAAATTCATTCTCCACCAAACCATAACCAGTCCACTCACGATCAGTCCTCTCATCCATCTGTAACTCACCAAATTCTGCGTGAAATTCATGACTTGATTAACCACTTCTCTTCGATTCAGACGCAGCAACCAACCCAAGCTCAAATGACCAAAATGACCGAACTCATGTTGACTATGGTCAATCACATGAATTCTTTGGAGGGTCAAATTCGTATGCTGCAAGAACTCACCAAGTCCACTGCCCCATCCGTCAATTTGCCTACTGCTGCTGGCAAAACGGGGGAGAAAAGTGGCAATTCAGGAGAAGGAACTCAACGTTAGACGTTAGAAGTTAGGGAAGAAGTTAGGAAGGAATTTAGAAGTAGTTAAGAATTCCTTATGTGTCTGTTCTTATTTTTTTTGAAAGCAATTAAATATGCCTAACTTCTTTTGGTTACTTATCCTGGTTATGTATCCTACATGCTAAGTATTATCTGAATGCATGCTGCGTATAAAAATTAATGTTTGAACTTGTCTAATATAAACCATTGAACAAATAAATTACTCAGCGCTATGCTCTGTCACTATACATTACTTCCGCTGAATACTGAGTAAAATAGAATATGACCCATAAGCTGACCTATACCTGAAAACTGATCTTAGACTTATTCAATTAAACCTTAGAATGTTTAGAATAAAACTAAGTCAGTAGCTCAGCCCTGACGGGGGAGTTCACTTAATCAAAAAGGTCAACTATCATGGGGGAGCTCAACACTGAGTTCCTTGCTGATTAGTTTTGCCAACATCAAAATGGGGGAGTTTGTTAAAACACCTTTCCACAGGATTTTGATTTGACAAAGTTAATTAAGTGAAATTAAATATTCTATAACACATTAAGTTTAAATGCTTTGATTTAGTGTTACTAATGTGTTTGTTCAATGTTGAGTTTATAATTGTTATAAGACAAAAAGATCATAAGGCCCAAGCCCTATATGGAAGTCAAAGCCCAAGTCAAACAAGCCCAAGATCACTCAGCCCGCGTATGTCAAAACGCTGCCGTTGAGTATTGAAACGGAGCTCACCAATGAAGGATCGAGAAGATCCACGTAGACAACTTCGGTATGAAGCTGCTGAGCTGTCTCGACAAAACGTACAAGACAGCCGCTGACCACAAAGCAACTTCCAGACCAAGTATTTCCTCTGTTGGTAAAGAACAGAAGACGCAGGAAGCTGTCTGTTTGACATTACCCGATTTGGAGGAACATACTGCCACACTGACCGAAGAACAGAAGATGCTGGAATCTGATTGGCCAAGAGAACTGCTGACAGACTGAGTGAAAACGACCTGTAGCCATTTCCCTCCAATGGTTATTTCGAAATTCGAAATAACCAGAAGCTCTCACAGCTCTCTATAAATAGAGCATTCAGAATCCACATTCAATAGAGAACTTTGAGCAAAAGCCGTTACGCTGACCAAACGTGTACAAAAGTTCTCCATCAAAAGCAAAGCAAATTCTTACACTACAAGCTTATTCATTTGTGTAAAATTCTAGAGTGATTGATCCTCAATCATCTAAAGTGTTCTAGCAATTGTTGTTTTAGGACAAATCTTAATCATTTCTAGGAATAGAAAGGAGAGGCTGAGTACTCGGTTTTAAGTACTCAGCGAAGAGATTAGGATTGAGTAGAAGTATAGAGGAAGGTACTCTTGTCATACTCAATTGCTGATATTGTAAAAGGTTTGAGGCTCTACCTTTAAAGAGCTCAGTAGAGGATTTGAAATCTCAGAAGTGTTCCGGGGACAGGACGTAGGCTTAGAAGAAGCCGAACCTGGATAAATCTGCTGAGTGAAGTATTTCTAAACCTTAACTCCTTATTTATATTGCTTGCTTAAAACAAACTAACACTGACCAAGTAAAAGAGGTCAAGCTGAGTTGTGCGCTGCCAACGAATTAGTTCAGGAATAGACCCTAAGTGCTATTTCCTGACCTAAGCAACGAAACTGACCTAGTCACTAGTTGACTAAGCCAGTGTCTTGTCGATTGATCAGCGCCGCTGTCATATAATCTTTTCTTAAGAGAAAGAAATTTGCCCTAATCATTTAAAAAGGTCAAATAGTTCCTAACCCCCCCCTTGGAACTATATTTGCAACCTTACAAGGGACCAACATATCTAGCCACCCTCAAGAAGGGAAAAGGCGGTGCTTCTACATTTGGTATGTTTTATATTGAAATAAATACAGTTTCATTGTCTGAATCTTGGGTACTTGATACCAGATGTGGATCTCATATTTGTACAAATATGCAGGAGCTAAAACAGACTAAGGAACTTAAGAAAGGAAGCATAAACTTGCGAGTGGGAAATGGAGCAAGAGTTGCCGCCCTCGCAATTGGAGATTATGTTTTACTTTTGCCCTCTGGGCTTGTAATAGAATTAAGGAATTGTTTATACGTTCCTAAGATGTCTTGTAACATTATTTCTATTAGCCGTCTTGTTGACGACGGTTTTCATATTTCAATAAAGAACAATAGTTGCAATTTTTATAAAGATTCGATCTTTTATTTTTCAGGAATATCACAAAATGAGATTTATGTGTTAGATGATAAAACTCCTGTTTTTGCAATCGATACCAAAAGACATAAGATAGATAATTCAACTTACTTGTGGCATTGTCGTTTAGGCCATATAAACAAGAGACGCATGCTAAAGCTACATTCAGATGGGCTTATAGATCCAATCGATTCCGAATCATTGGAAACATGCGAATCATGTTTAAAAGGTAAAATGACAAAGACACCCTTTAGCAATAAAGGTGAGCGTGTATCAGACACTCTGGGACTCATTCATTCAGATGTATGCGGTCCTATGTCGGTCCAAGCAAAAGGAGGATTCAGATACTTCATAAGCTTCATAGATGACCATACTCGATATGGTTACATCTGCTTGATGAGGCACAAATCAGAAGCTTTTGACAAGTTCAAATGCTTCAAGAATGAAGTGGAAAATCAATTAGGAAAGAAAATAAAGACGCTTCGATCCGATCGAGGTGGCGAATATCTTTCAGATGATTTTCTGAATTATCTAACTGAATGTGGGATATGCTCACAATGGACACCTCCCTATACACCACAACACAATGGTGTATCCGAGAGGAGAAACCGTACCCTATTAGATATGGTACGATCCATGATGAGCATGGCCTTACTTCCAAAGTCGTACTGGGGCTATGCCTTAGAAACTGCCCTCTTCACCCTGAATCGAGTACCAACTAAATCCGCTAGTTCCACACCATATGAATTGTTCGTTGGTAGGAAACCTATGTTCTCATTTATGAGAGTATGGGGTTGTTCAGCATATGTCAAATGCATAGCGTCCGACAAATTAGATTCTAAATCTGATAAATGTTTCTTCATTGGATATCCCAAAGAAACCATGGGGTATTACTTCTATCATCCAGATGATCAGAAAGTAATAGTATCCAGATACGCAACCTTCTTAGAGAAAGAGTTTCTCGAAGAAACACAAAAGGGAAGCGTGATTGAACTCGATGAAGTTCAAGAGGAAGAAACGTCGACTGAAACAACAGAAGCGGTTGAGGTACCCGAAGAAGTCCCATTAGATGAGACTCCAGTGGCACCTATTCGTAGATCACGAAGAGTTCGTGAACTCCCAGTTAGATATGGTTTTCTAGTGGGAGATGATAACGAGGTTCCCGTGTTAGACGACGAACCCGAAAACTACGAAGAGGCTCTTACTAGCCCAGATTCTAAAGCATGGCTTGAAGCCATGGATTCTGAAATGGATTCCATGTATACTAACCAAGTGTGGACTTTGGTTGATCCACCCGAAGGGATAATTCCCATTGGGTGCAGGTGGATCTTCAAAAAGAAGACTGACATGGATGGAAAGGTTAGCACCTACAAGGCTAGGTTGGTAGCGAAAGGATATCGTCAGAAACAAGGTGTTGATTATGACGAAACCTTCTCTCCTGTTGCTATGTCCAAATCAATCAGAATCATGCTTGCAATTGCCGCTCATTTTGATTATGAGATTTGGCAAATGGATGTGAAAACAGCTTTCCTAAATGGAAATCTGCTTGAGGATGTATACATGATGCAGCCTGAAGGTTTCATATCAAAGGATGCAAATAAAGTTTGCAAACTTCAGAGATCCATTTATGGACTCAAGCAAGCATCTAGAAGCTGGAATAAGCGATTTGATGAAACCATAAAACAATTTAGTTTCGAACAAAATTGCGAAGAAGCTTGCATTTACAAGAAAGCAAGTGGGAGCTCTATAGCATTTCTCATACTATATGTGGACGATATACTGTTAATGGGAAATGACATTGCTCTATTACAATCGGTGAAAGTATGGTTATCCGGTAACTTCTCAATGAAAGACCTTGGTGAAGCAGCCTATATACTTGGTATAAAGATCTACAGGGATAGATCGCGTAGACTGCTTGGTCTTTCACAGGCTACATACATTGAAAAGGTGCTAAATCGGTTTAGCATGCTTGAATCGAAACGAGGTAACTTACCCATGGTACATGGAGTAAAGTTAAACAATCATCAATGTCCTAAAACTGATGATGACAAACGACGCATGGATGTAGTCCCGTACGCCAGCGCGATCGGTTCGATTATGTATGCTATGCTATGCTATGCACTAGACCTGACGTAGCGTTCGCGTTATCTGTAACGAGTCGTTACCAAGGGAATCCGGGAGACGAGCATTGGATTGCCGTCAAGAACATTCTTAAGTACTTGAGAAGGACTAAAGATATATTCCTAGTGTACGGAGAAGGAGATCTAAAAATTGAAGGATTTTCAGACGCTAGTCAGCTCACAGATGAGAATGATTTTAAATCCCAATCAGGATACCTGTTTATCTTGAATGGGGGCACGGTCAGTTGGAAAAGTTCCAAGCAGGGAAGCGTAGCTTTCTCTACGACCGAGTCAGAGTACATCACTGATGCGGAAGCAGCAAAGGAAGCAGTTTGGATTAGAAAGTTCATTACAGAACTAGGAGTGGTGCCTGACATTGTCAATCCCATTATTCTGTACTGTGATAACAATGGAGCCATTGCGCAAGCAAAGGAACCACGGTCTCATAATGCATCCAAGCACTACCTAAAGCGATACCACATCATTAGAGAGATTGTGGCAAGAGGAGATGTGAGAATAGAAAGAGTACCTACAGAGGACAACGTTACAGATCCGTTGACAAAGCCTTTAACCCAGAAAGTACATGATCGTCATTTAACTTCTACTCGGATAAGTTTTAGAAACAATTGGCTTTAGTCCAAGTGGGAGTATGTTGGGGTTTAGTGTCCTATAGACAATTGTTGCAGGATACAAACTTAATGTAAATGAATTGTTCTTTATATCATTTCTTTTAATGAGATATATGTTTTATAACTATATAAAGGCAAATCCCTTTTAAGCACTAAATAAAGTCTAATAAAAGGAAATCCGTAAGTTTGTTTAAAGTGATTATAAAGTGTTCATAGAAGCATGAAGTGAGACAAAACTTTATAATAAACTAATAAACTTAAAACCACCCCAAGTCAAGTGATATGTTTAGGATTGATATATCACTGTTGAGACTTGTATGTAACAATGTCTTCTGTCCGACAGAAAGCTGATCTCACAAGCTTCATATATATAGATATCTGGACAGTTACATAGATCCGATGAAACGTCGTTCATTAGGATTGGGGATCCGATTTGACATAACAGGATGGGTAGATTCATCCTTGTCACCTGTTCATCTCATTGGTATTAATAGGTATAAGTAATCCTCAGACTCAAAGGAATGTTAATTGGTCATCCTGAATTACTGAATGTGAGACTTTGATCCTGTGGTCCCACGATCCTTAACAGAGATGACTCTGGGGTGTGAACTGCAAAGGTTGGGTGTCACAGGAAGTAATGTCAGGGTAGTTATACATTGGATTGAGAATTTATCACTCCCGATTAATGGGAGATATATCCAAGGATCGCTTGTGGAAGACTCGACTCTAAATCCTTGCAAGGTGATAGCTTAAGAGTAGAAATACAGATTTCACTTAACCTATCTATTTGAGTTGACTCGGCCTGTACAAGTAAAATGAACGTCTCGCTATATGTGACTTGACATCACCCATAGTCATAAGATTCAGTTCAAGGATATAGTTGATAAAGGATCGAATTATACTGTAACTAATACGGAAGGGTTAACGACAGAATCAACCTGTCTTCTTAACGGACTCTGGGGGAATGATTACAGACTTGCCAATAACATACTCAGTACATCATTCCGTTATGCAAGGATTAAATATAATTCTTGAAGAAATTAATTTAATAGTTGCATACGGCCAGAAGTAGTAAGAACCTAATGGATCACACATAAGACTTGGAACCAAAAGAGAGATGGATGTGATTAATAGATGGAAGCCCAATTGAGCCCAGTAAGGCCCATTTAAATGGAGGGGGCCGAAATTTATATATAGAAATAAGGAATTATTTTAATTCCATTAATCCTAATTTGATTAGGTTTGTGAATTAAATTAATTAAGAGATAATTAAGTTAGGAGTTTTAATTAGATTAATATACTCCTATTATTATCCAATTAGGTTATTTATTATTATCCTAAATGTATTTGATATATTATAAGATAATAATTAGGAATCCTATTCCGAATGGAATTCCTATTAAGTAACCTATTCCTATCTAACTAGGGTTTAGATACAAGCGACTATATATACCCCCTCCTTATGAGAATTTCGACTAAGCCTCCTAACTCCCCTTTATGTGATTTTCGAAACCTACATTAAGAGAGAGAGAGTGAATTCGCATCCCCTAGTTCGTGGACAAGAATTCATACGGCTTCCGTCAATTGATTAATCTCATTCATCTCCTTTTCTCTTTGATCTTGTGTTGGTTAATTAGAGGCAATCTATTTTGGTTGCATCTCATAAGGGTTGATTTCATCTTAACCTCACCGTGTTATACTTTGTGGTTGGAATCTCGGAGAAGAATTGTGGGCGCTTCTTTAATAACGGTAGATTGTTCATCGAAAGGTATTCCTTCTTATCCCTCTTTATATGAAATAACGATTAACGGATCCTATGGTTAAAAGGAAATAGGCTAAAAAATTTATATTTCCGCTGCTATTCCTTAGCCTCAATTTCCAACAGAGGGGATGCAACAGGGCGATTGCGCTTCACGCCAGCTTCATCTTGGTGTAACGCCTCAAATGATTGAGCAAGTTAAAAAGAAGCAAGATGATTTAGAGGTGTAGATGCGAGAACAACTAGGATCTTTGCAGAGTATTATAGTCCGATTTGAGTTGGAGCTTGCCGAGTTACGTGAGTACCATTGACAGCATTCATCCAATCATGTTGAGTCTATAGATGAAGATGAAGAATAGATAACTTAATTAATATATATGGTTTTGTCTTAGATTATGTAGCTAAGGTATATATTTTTATCTTAGACTAAACATAATCTAGTTACATTTAGATTTTATTATAGATGCAATAGGATGTTTTTTATTTTTATCTAGATCGAATATACAGTTTTGTGGATATATTTTTTTATACACAGTTTTATGGATATTAGTTAGTAATATTGCTCTATATATATTGTCGATTATGGTAAATTTCATTCTAAAAATATATAATAACAATAATAATAATAATTTATGATATTGTAAAGAAAATAAATTTTCCGACGGAATTTCGTTAGTAAATAGTCATTGGTAATATTTCTGCAATTAATTACAAAATAAAAATTATAATATTACCAGCGGAATGTGTTGGTAAATATTCGTCGGAAAATATTTTCACCAACCAAAATGCATCGCAAATATATCGTCGGTATTCGAAATTTAGCAGCGGAATTTACCAACCAAATTTGCGCTGGAATAAATCTCCGACGGAAAGAATTTTTTGGTTGGTATGCGGCACCAACGAGCCTTTTACCAGCGGAATCAAGTTCGTTGGTAATCCGTCGGAAATCACCATTACCGACGGAAATTGGCAGATTACCGACGGATTTTTCCGCTGGTAAAACGCGTTTTTCTTGTAGTGATGGGTACCTCTTCCTATTGTCATCATCCCTAAAAGAGAGAGTAATTTGGTGATGCGGACATCCTAACTGGGATCGCTGATCACACGCGTTCTGGTGGATCCTCAGACATCAGACCCACGGAGGTTGTACCTAGGAGGGCGGATCACCAGGACATACGAGCGGGGCGGATCTAAGAGTACACAAGGAGGCGAATCAACATCCTCGCTTGGGCGGATCTCAGTTTACTTCCTTCCGAAGTAATTCACCAACAACCCTGACAATCTGTACTTGTACCATTGTACTGATTGTCGGGGCGTATCACCTATTTTACCCTTTTCGGATAGCCTTGTTGAAACCCTAGTAAGGGGTAATCCTTGTCTTTTATTATCATTATTTAAACCCTCATTTTTGTAAGGATGAGCCAACTTTTAATCAATCAAAATCATTCTCTATGAGAACTTAAAGTTTATACCTTGTTATTGGGATTCACTCCTTCTAGTTTAGCTAGAGAAGAAACTCTTTGTTGGTTTACGATGAAAACCTCCATTTATCGCTTTCAATCTGTATCAGTTGGTATCAGAGACGATCGTTTCCTGACCTGAAACTTCTTTTGGCAATGGTTCAACCCCGACAACCGCAAGACTCCATGGCAACCAGTGACCAGAGATATGAGGAGTTGAGGGAGCACCTCGCGGAGCAGATCCAAGCCAGCCATGAGCGGCAGAAACAAACCGACCAACGGTTCCTGGAGCTAGCCACCTCCCTAGAAAACTTCAAACTGGAGGTTCTGGCTCTAATCTGACCAACCACGGGAGGCTCAACCCAGAGAAAGGAAGGAGTTCCTGAACAAGAACTTCCACAAATGGATCCTGAGGTAAGAAGACCCAACTTTGTCCTTGTGCATAACGCTGATAGTGATAGTGATGACTTTGAGGGTATCGGGAATGATGATACCGTTAGAACTATGAGGGATGTTGGGCCTGTTGACAACCGACGTGTGGAGGTTGCTAGAGTATATCCAGGTCTAGGAAACTTTGATAGAGATGATGCCTTTAAGCTAAAAATAGACTTACCGTCTTTTGGAGGCGAACTGGATATAGAGGGATTCTTAGACTGGTTATCGGAAGTGGAACGTTTCTTTGAGTATGCTGGGATTCCTGATGAGAGGAAGGTGAGGCAGGTGGCGTATCGCCTGAAGGGTGGCTCATCAGTTGGGTGGGATCAGATGAGGGAAGAAAGAAGAAGAGGGGGCAGAGATCCGATTAGATCTTGGCTACAGATGAAGGCGATGTTGAGGGAGTGGTTCTTACCGCCGGATTATGAGCAGTATATTTACAGCTCCTACAGGGGATGCTCTCAAGGGACCTGAGGTGTCCATGAGTATACCTCCGAGTTCTTGAGGCTTTCGGCAAGGGCCAACTTGTCTGAAACTGAGAGCCAAAAGACCTCTAGGTATCTAGAAGGGTTGAGATACAACATCCAGGATCGTATTGGCACACAGATGGTGGTTCGGGTACAAGATGACAGGAATTTAGCCCTCAAGGCTGAGTCGCAATTAACCGGGAGATCCAGGAGATCCGCCACTACTGAGTATACGCCTGGAGGAAGAGATAACGTGAAGTCTTATGACAAAGGCAAGCAGGTGGCGAGTGCCAATGGGGCCAAGGTCAACAGTGTGGGAAGGGGACCTGTCGGAGATACTAGGCCATACAAGGAAGCACCTATAACACCTAAGAGCAATAATCCGTATGCGAGGCCAGCACCTTTTAAATGTTTTCGGTGCAATGAGCCAGGCCATAGATCCAACGAGTGTCCTAGGAGGAGAAGCGCCAACATGGTGGAGAGGTATGAAGATGACTATGACGAAGGGGATGAAGTATTTTGTGAACCCTTGGGAGAAGATGATGATGAGGCGGATGAAGAGAGATACGCCGTTCATGTGGTACGACGTTTGTTAGTCTCCAGCCGGATAGAGGGAGATCAGAGGCACCGACTATTCATGACCCGATGTCTTGTGAAAGGTAGGCTATGCAATGTGATAATAGATAGTGGGAGCCAAGAGAACATTGTGAGCAACAGTGCCGTTCAGAAGTTCGGGTTGTTGGCGGAGGCGCATCCCGACCCTTATAGAGTGGGGTGGATCAAAAACGTGGGTGAGCTTAGGGTGACCCAGAGATGCAGGGTACCTATTGCGATTGGTGATTACAGTGATGAAGTCTGTTGTGATGTGATCGATATGGATGCCTGCCACCTATTGTTGGGTCGACCTTGGCAGTTTGATAACGATGCCACCCACACAGGAAGAGAGAACACTTACAGATTTGTGAAGAATGGGGTAAAGTTCGTACTTACGCCAATGATGAGAGAGCCAAAGGCCGACGAGAAGTCTACCTTGGTAGTCTGTCCTACACACAAATCATTTGTTAGCGAATGTGAAGAGAGCCAGATGGTATATGTGGTAATAGTTAAGGCGAATCACGAATCCGCCCGAACGGGCGAAATGGAGATGCCGAACGAAGTGACCTGCCTACTTGGCGAATATCAAGATCTGTTCCCTGATGAACTGCCGAGTGGGTTACCACCTTTGAGGGACATCCAGCATCATATTGATCTTGTGCCCGGGGCTAGTTTGCCAAGCCTTCCCCATTATCGAATGAGTCCAAAGGAAAATGACATCATGAGGCAGAAAGTGGAAGAGCTCATTGAAATGGGATACGTTACAGAAAGTATGAGTCCATGCGCCGTTCCAGCCCTACTTACGCCCAAGAAGGATGGATCTTGGCGGATGTGTGTGGACATCAGGGCTATTAACAAGATCACTATCAAGTATAAATTCTCTATTCCAAGGTTGGATGATATGCTAGACCAACTTGGCGGATCCCGAGTTTTCTCCAAGATTGATCTCAGGAGTGGTTATCATCAGATACGAATTCGATCTGGGGATGAGTGGAAGACGGCTTTCAAGACCAGAGATGGATTGTATGAGTGGTTAGTAATGCCATTCGGGATGACTAATGCCCCCAGTACATTCATGAGGCTGATGAATCAAGTGCTTTGCCCAGTGATTGGAAAATTTGTAGTTGTGTATTTTGATGACATCCTGATTCATAGCGAGACCTTGGTGGAGCACTTACAGATAGTGTTTGACCTATTAAGGAAACACCAGTTATACGCCAACACTAAGAAGTGTGACTTCATCATGGAAAGTCTGGTTTTCCTTGGGTTCGTGGTTAGTGGCGAGGGGGTCCAAGTTGATGGGGAGAAGGTAAGAGCCATCCGAGAATGGCCTACTTCGAGGAATGTGGGGGATATCCGGAGTTTTCATGGGTTAGCAACGTTTTATCACCGATTCATCAAGAACTTCAGTTCCATAGTGGCCCCGTTGATGGAATGTTTGAAGAAGGGAAGGGGGTTCAAGTGGGCGGATGCCCAAGAGAAGAGCTTCGCCCTGATCAAGGAAAAGCTGAGTACAGCGCCAGTGCTGGCGTATCCCAATTTTGATAAACTGTTCGAAGTTGAGTGTGATGCCAGTGGAGTTGGGATTGGTGGTGTCTTGATGCAAGAAAAGAGGCCCATTACATATTTCAGTGAGAAGCTCTGTGAAGCACGGCAAAAGTGGGCAACGTATGATCAAGAATTTTATGCTGTAGTAAGGGCGTTGAAAGTGTGGGAGCATTACTTGGTGGGAAAAGAATTCATCCTCTACACTGACCATCAAGCTCTCAAGTACCTGGGAAGTCAGAAGCAACTTCGAAGCTCCATGCATGCCCGGTGGTCCGCCTTCATAGATAAGTTCCCCTATAAGCTTATCCATAAGGCTGGAAAACAGAACAAGGTGGCGGACGCCTTGAGTCGAAGGGTGTCACTAATCAAGACAGTAAACCTGGAGACCGATTGTTTTGAACACATCCGAGGAGAATACTTGGCGGATCCTGATTTTGGCAGTATCTGGGAAAATTGTCAGCACCAGCATGGGGATGGGGCGTATCACCTGATGGATGAGTATCTCATGAGGGGAAACCAACTTTGCTTGCCCTGCACTTCCATCCGCGAGAAGGTTATTCGTGATCTACATGGCGGATCCCTTAGAGGACATTTTGGGCGAGACAAGACATTTGAAGCAATGAGTTCTCGTTATTTCTGGCCTAAGATGAGAAGAGATGTTGCCTACTTAGTAGAACGATGATATATTTGCCAGACCGCCAAGGGACACACTACAAATGCTGGCTTGCAACTACCTTTGCCTGTGCCAGGGACCATATAGGAGGATCTGTCCATGGACTTTGTCCTAGGGTTGCCTAGAACTCAGAGAGGCATGGATTCCATCTTTGTTGTGGTTGATCGGTTTTCAAAGATGGCCCACTTCATACCTTGTCGTAAAACTAATGATGCCTCAGCGACTGCTAAGCTATTCTTCAAAGAGATTGTCAGGCTACATGGCGTACCTAAGAGCATTGTCTCGGATCGTGATACGAAGTTCCTCAGTCACTTCTGGCGAACGTTGTGGGCTCTGTTTGATACGTCTCTGAAGTTTAGTACCACCGCCCACCCTCAAACAGACGGACAGATCGAGGTGGTCAATAGAACTTTGCGGAACTTATTGCGCAGCAAATGTAAGGACAAGCCCAGGATGTGGGATGTGGTGTTAGCTCAAGCTGAGTTCGCCTACAACGACTTTGTACATTCGGGAACTGGGAGATCCCCATTTGAGGTAGTATACACAAAGACCCCAAATCACGTCCTTGATATAGCCAATCTTCCTAAAGGAAACGTGACTGCCAACCAGCTGGCTAAGGATTATGTACAGATGCACCAAGAGGTGAGAGAGACTCTTGAGGAGAGAAATCAGAAATTAAAGGCTAAGGTGGATGAGCACCGCAGGGACCTACAGTTTGATGTTGGGGATGAGGTTATGGTCTATTTGGGCAAAGAGAGACTCGCCAACGCCACAAGCAGCAAGCTTCGGCCTAGGAAATACGGGCCATACAAGGTCACCAAGAAGATCAATGCCAATGCCTATCATATAGCATTGCTGAATTGGCTTGGTAAAATCTCACCAGCGTTCAACATCCGTGACCTTAGCCCGTGGAAGCCGGATGGTCCTTTGGAGTTCAACACAAACAAATCAGTGCCGAACTCTTTTAAAGAAGGAGAGAATGATGCGGACATCCTAACTGGGATTGCTGATCACACGCGTTCTGGCGGATCCTCAGACATCAGACCCACGGAGGTTGTACCTAGGAGGGCGGATCACCAGGACATACGAGCGGGGCGGATCTAAGAGTACACAAGGAGGCGAATCAACATCCTCGCCTGGGCGAATCTCAGTTTACTTCCTTCCGAAGTAATTCACCAACAACCCTAACAATCCGTACCTGTACCATTGTACTGATTGTCGGGGCGTATCACCTATTTTACCCTTTTCGGATAGCCTTGTTGAAACCCTAGTAAGGGGTAATCCTTGTCTTTTATTATCATTATTTAAACCCTCATTTTTGTAAGGATGAGCCAACTTTTAATCAATCAAAATCATTCTCTTTGAGAACTTAAGGTTTATACCTTGTTATTGGGATTCACTCCTTCTAGTTTAGCTAGAGAAGAAACTCTTTGTTGGTTTACGATTAAAACCTCCATTTATCGCTTTCAATCTATATCATTTGGTGAATTAAAATGAAAAACATAAATGAAGATAGAAAAGAAATGAATATGAAAGTAAGAGGTACAAGTAAGATCCGTTAAATCTGCTTTTAACCAACTCAGATCGGACAGCTTCTGGTTCATTAGAGAAAGGTCTAATCTTTCTTTCTTTACTGGTCTTTGGATATCTCCTTCGGTGGGTGACCAACTTCAAATTCCGATTCATGAGAAACGTCGCCTTTCTGAAAGGGTGGATGATTTTCTCGATGATTCTTGGGATCTTCATGTTAATTTTCCTCCTACAGTAGTTGCTAATGTGTCTATTATTAAATGTAGTGGGGATTTGAATGATTTATGTATTTGGAAAGGGGCGAATTCTAGTCGCTATTCAGTGCAGGATTTTTATTTCTCTAGTACAGGTACTTTCCATAATTCAATGCGTTGTAATCAGATTTGGAAAAATTTTATACCTCCGTCTCGCTCCTTAATTTGTTGGCACATTTTACTGGGATATATTCCTACTCTTGAGGTTCTGCAACATCGAAACTTTGTCATGGTTTCATGTTGTGCACTTTGTAAGTCTACTTCCAAAACTATCGTTCATTTATTTCTCCAATGCCCTTTTGCGGTTTCTCTTTGGCGGAGTATCTCTTCATTGTTTGGTGAAGGCATCAATTTAAATGGCTCAGTTTTAAATCTCTTTATTAATTCTTCTCGGATCAAAATGGGTTCTCAGTTGTGTCATCTTTGGCTTGCTGCTATTGTTAATTGCTTTTGGTTAATTTGGCACTTAAGAAACAAGGCGGTGTTCGGTGATGATCCGCCTAATATTCACATGTCCTTGTGTTTTCTTTGGCAAAGTCTGAGAGAGGCCGATTTCCTAAATTCTGGTACTATGCTTAATACTTCTCAAGAGCAGAGGGTCTTTCTCCAATTGGGTTTTCAAGCCCGCTTATCTCGGGCTCCTCGCACAATCCTAGTTCGATGGCAATCTCCGATGGTGGGTTGGATGAAGGTGAATACCGATGGCTCGGTTTTGGGTTCTCCTGGTCCTGGTGGTTCTGGAGGTATTTTTCGGAATTCTCGTGGTTTCCCTCATGGTGCCTTCACTTTCCCTATCTCCCATACTTTTGCGCATATTGTCAAGTTGAAAGCCGCCATTATGGCAATTCATATTGCAAAAGATCGAAATTGGAGAAATTTATTGTTAGAATGTGACTCTACTTATGTTGTTTCTCTTTTTTCTTCGCGTTCTACGGATGTTCCTTGATGTGTTCATCTGGATTAGCTTGATTGCTTGAAGTAGTGCTCATCTATGAATCTTTTGGTTACTCATATCTTTAGAGAAGGAAATCGTTCTGCTGATGCTCTTACTAATTTTGGTAGAACTAGTTCGTTTTTTGGTTGGTGGCCTTCTTACCCCGACTTTTTTAATCTCTTCATTTCAGATGATATAACTGGAATGGAGCATGTATGAATGTGATTCGAAATTCAACATTCAAATCAAATTGTGTTGAATTTTGAACACAATCCATACAATTTTGTCAAAGTTCACATTAGTCTTTTCCCCTTTGTTCACATGTAATTTTTGACTTTGATTTCTTCCATTCACATCCCAAAATTTTCCTATAAATACTATGCATCGGCATATGTTTGTGCATCCAAGCAATTGATGTTAGATTGCTAGTTTGAGTGATATTCTCCAAGAGAGAATTGTGAGGTTTTGGGGTTAAGGGTTTTGAGTGTTATTTTCTCCATTCCTTTGTACCACTTTTGTCTCTCTAGTGGAATAATTTTCGGTCTCCTTCGCCCATGCAATAGGCACACCACCGAACCACGTAAATCCTTGTATCATTTACTTTATTGTTCTTCTTTTATTTTGTTGTCAATTTATTTACCCAAATTAAATATTTCGTTCCGCTGCGGGGTTTTCCCTAACAGAGCAGTATAGGTTCTGTTAACTTTTATTTTTTTGCATTCTTTTCTTTTTCTTTAATAAATATTGGGTTTGGGTGTTCTCTTTTAATTTCGAAGGTGCCAACCTAGTTGGGATTTTCGGACTCTAAGTGACATCTAGGCTCTGCTTTTAATTAAAAAAAAAAAAAAAAAAAACGTACAAGTAAGAAGAAAGACAGAGTGAGCATAGGTAATTAATAAATAAATAAGGCATGCTAAAATGTGGAGTTCCCCATCATTCTATTGATTATAGGATCATGCGCAAACCGTCGTCACGCGCACTCTGCATTTTCAGTCACTACCTCTTCTTGCTCTGTTTGTTTTTTTTAAGTATAAGGATGCTCTCTTTTCTATGTTCTTGTCTTTCACTCTTTTTCTCGGATCTTTCATTCGTTTCTTAATCTTAATCTAATGTTGTTTCTATTGTTTGTTTCCAACTCTTTCTACTCTAAGCATCATTTGTTCACGCTTGCTTCTTCCTCTATTAACGTGCCTTTTCCTTATTATTTTTTTTATACATTTCCTCTCGTCTTAATGGATGAGACTATATTAACTTACCATCATCAGATATTATAATAGTATCTATCTTTTAAACTTTTGGATTAAATGATCTACTAACATGGTATCAAAGACAAATCACATTATATACAAAAAAAAAAAAAAAATAATAATAATAATTATCAGTTGTCGTAAGAAACATACCTGAGTATAATGCTATATAATTAGAAACGAAATGGAATATATATGTGGTTACCGAGAAGATCGTATAGTATAATGTGATTAGTTCATTGATATGGTTTTAAAGTCTCTTATGAAAAACTTAGATAATAAAAATATATATATAATAAATTGTTCCTTGAACATCTTTATTCCTTCAATTATATATCTATAAATCTTAAAAATGGTTAATAAATAATTTCATATGCAGAATGGTTGTATATTATGTATTGAGTTAGAAGATAAAATAATCTGATTTGAGAAAATATAATATAGTATTGAGTTAGAACGCAAAAAGCTGAAAAGTGTCCCAGAAAACGTAGCAGTTTGAAAAACACAGTTCCATGGATTGTTAATAAAAAGAGTACATTGTCTTAAAATATAGCATAATAGACTGGCACTTGAAGTTTGATTAGATTAAAAAAAAAAGATATAGTTCAATGTACCAAGCAAGCATGTGCAATTACCAAACTTGTGTAATTAGTTTGTCTCTGGTAGATTCATTAATTACATGTATGTTTGCAGAACTCGATATATATATATATATATATATATATATATAATTCTGCTATGCTGGCTCGGCTCCATTATTGATGACAAGTTTCAAATAAAAATGCATAATTAATATAAATTCTATAAGTTTGTCAACTTGCAAGTGTATATATAAATATTGATCATTTGGTTTGACTAAGCAAAGTAGTTTGAGTTGATTCTTAACTAGTAAGTGTTTTGTCTATTCTTGTCTACACAAACATGCTAAATATAATTGTGTGTTTTCAAGTACATATGCCAATATTATTTAATCATATTCTTGTGTTTGTGTTGTGGTTATTTTTTCATGCAATGTTGTGCTTAGTGCAACTGGTAGGTAGGTTTAACCTAATTTCTCCAATTTCGACAATCTATACTAAATGATCATCATTAGGAGCACCACAAAACTTTTTTTATTTTTCACAAAATCACCACAAAAAAATTAATTTACAAAAAATAATAATATAAATATTTGTTTTTGTTAACTAAACTGCATTAGTTTTATAATGAAATGCTTAATTAAACTTGAAGAATAAGTCTTTCCCGTGAAGCTGGCAGAAGAAGAACAACCCATTACATTAGACATGTCCTTCACCACATTACACTCCAATTGTTGACACTGACAGCCAATTTCTTCCTTCATCCTCATTCTTTCTATTTTATTTTTATTCTTTCTTCCAACTTCAAAACATCCTTCCTTAATACTTCAAGTAATTTTAATCCTAAGTTAAGGTTCTTTAAAAGTTTATCATCTCAAAGTTCTATAAATTATTTAATATTAATAGAGTATAATTTTTTTAATACTTGATGGCTTTCGTTTCTTTCAGAATTTCAAGGCCCCCAGCATCTCTCACCAAAATATTCTGGAAGAAATGAAAAACTATAAATCGACCAAAAATGAGGGTATTTATCAACAAATTTGAGCCATAATTTTTTTTTTTTTGTGTGTGTGTGTGTGTGGTTGTTAGGCTAAAAGAGAATGCAAAAATCTGTTACCTACTTAATAGGATGATTAGAAGTCTTAAGGAACCTAAATGTTAATTATGAATACCACTCGTCATTACATTCATAGGCTAGCTGGTCAATACATAAATAGAATTTGCCTTTTTTTTTTTTTTTTTTTTTTTAAACAACTCAAATTTTGTTAGCCATAAACAAACATTTAAAATCAAACATAAATAAAGAAAAATAGCAGTTAATTAGTCGAGCCTCATCACATGAACTGGAAGTGTAAGATTCGGTCAAGTTATGAATCCTGGAATAGGATTCAGAAATGATTTGTCGAGGACAGTACCTGAAGTTTCTATGCGTTGATGGTTCCTACAAAATAAGAGAAAAGCTTGGGCAGATCTGCGGAGGGTTCTGATATCAGAGCTAGAAAGTAAACAGGGAACCTAAGGGGTATTTGGTTTTTCCTTTTCACTTCAAATTGAGTTTTAGGTGTTTGGTTAGTCGCTACATGTTTGTCTTTTACATCTGAGAAGCATTATTTTACAAAAGCAGAGGAGTCCTGCTTTTTGGAAAAGTAGTTTTTTCCAACAGCAAATAGTAACAACAAACAGTAGGTAAAACAAACTCATCTTTAGAGTAAGAAGCTTTGAGAGATAATGAATGTGTATCTAATTAGAAGAAAACTAACTATGTATTGTATTAGGAAAAGGACCGAGAAGGTCAGGTTTTCTCTTTAGAGAGGCTTTATCTACGCGCTTAAAGAATCTTGTTTAGGGAAGGAATCTTGTAACATTCCTTATAGGGGGAGATTCTGGAAGAGCGTCCCAAGACATCTGACAAGCACGAGGAAGAGATTCGAGTCTCCTCAAGAATTTATCAAATATTCCCTTTATGTTATCAGAAGTCCACCATAAGGCTTAGAATTTTAAGGCCGAACTATGGTTTCACGCTTTCCCAAAGGTAAGGGCCTAGATCAATGTTGAGACTCCAACCATTAGCAAACATACACGTGTTTAGTCTAGTCCAAGGAGTCCATCTTCGCCAATCTTTACTTTTCCTTAATAATTGAGGCGTTAGCTTTAGATTTTGAAAGTAAACGTCGTGTGGAATAAAATGATGTTTCTAAACCTACAGGCCAAGATACCAACACGACGTGTGGGTAGCTTGCTGAAGCTCCTATCCAAAAATCACTTAATTCACACGACGTATGGCTATTCCACACACCGTGTGAAACGATATTCAACCATAAGATATACACAAGCCACACACTGTGTGGCCTAGCCCACATGTCGTGTGGCTTTGAATTCTAATGGATTCTTCAGACATTAGCTCAATGATAGGGGACGTACGACACGCACCAATGGACACCGAAGCAAGAGCTCAGACTTAAAGTCTGAACTCCTTACCCACACTTATACACAACTGAAAACTATCTCTAGACCAAGAAAGTAGAAGTTAGTGGGTTGATGTGGCTAGGTAGTGGAGTGAGAATAGGAGAAAATTAAGGAAGACAAGTTAGTGGGAAAAATTCGGAGAGAAAAATAAGTGTAGTGGACAACTAATTCAACCAACAAACTTTCTCAAAAAATATAAATATCACCATAAGCCTTCATTCCAGAACACCAACCAACAATCCCAAAAATACTGACACAAATGTCAAGTTCATATATTCTTAAGTTGTGTTCTTCATAATTTCTAGTTCATTTAATTCAGTTGTTATAGTTTATGTCCAACATCTTTCCATTCTTGTTTCAGACCATTTAAAGTCCATTCCTGCTTTTGATCTCTTACAAACATTTGTTCCTCACTTCCTGAAGTTAAACTTAGCCTTCCATTCTGCCTGATTTTGTGTCTTCATATCCAATTTACGAGCTAATCTTTGAACCTCATATTCTTTTACACATTCTGTCCAGTTTTTCACATCTTGCCCATCTTTACACAATTCCGTGTTGGTAAGCTCTCATACGAGTCATCTGAAGTTCGGTCTAAATCTACCCCTAACTTGAACCACTTATCTTATTTTCAATTCACTCAAACATCGCTTAAATCAGAAATTTGTTAACAAAGTCAGTCTTGTGCTTTGCCAACCGATCGTGGTGTTCGTAAATCCCAAGCCAGCATCAATTCAACGTCTCACTAAGATAGCCAATTGTGGCTTCGAGTTTGTCGTTGAATTTTCTATTTTCATTTCCTTATTGTCATTATTGCATTTCAATTCATATTCATAGTATTGATTTGTTATATGTTCATTCAATTGAGCTAGTTATATATTAATATAGAATTTTTTCAATTCTAATCATCTTAATTATTTGCTCTAAACATATGGATTCAGACCCACATTTATATCAATAAATATCCATTTTTACCAAATATTATGTCAATTTTTCAAATTTATTTCCTATATTTACTCGTCTTTAATTCACCCACAATAGCTTTAAAAAGATTAATTATCTAGCAAAGTTTTATAACGGCGCTACATATTCAATATGTACTTTGTCAATTTTTGCGTCCTTTGTCAACCGTCTCGTTAGATTTCAAGTTTTGACACGCAAAAATCCATAAACTTAACCGTCTATATTATTGGAGAAATAATTTTTTTGGCACGCCCACACTCTAATCACACGTGACAAGATTGAAAATTAACATATTCACAAATATAGTTAACAATTATAAATAATGATTTTGAAATTTTAAATTTTATTTAGTCTAGTTTTACCATTAACTTAAATAAAATGATTAAAGTGTTGGAGAAAATAAAATTTAAAAATAATATAACTTTTACTAATATTGACTAATGTGATATTTAATGATTTTATTGATTCTTGGGATTTATCTGAAGTTAGCACCCGCGGGGCTAGTTACACCTAGTCCAATGGCAGAAGAGGACTTAATAGAGTGGAGTGTAAATTGGATAGGGCTATGGGAAACTTGGTTTTCTTTCAGTCCTGGAGTTCTATTAGTTGTGTCGCCCTCCCCCGACATTCTTCTGATCATTCCCCCTTTATTGCTCAATTAGCGGTTGCTTCTCCGGCTCCGGCTCGATTCAGATTTCAATCCATGTCGCTTACCCACCAAGGGCTGCGAGAAATTGTTGAAAATTCTTGGTGCATCCCAACGTCAAATCTCACTCCCATGCAACGTTTCAGTTTCAAGCTTCGCAGATTGAAACTCGTGCTTAAACGATGGAATGTGGACACCTTTGGTTGGCTTCAAGCCGAAATTAATCAAGCCTCTATGGCCATTGACATCATCCAACAACGTATTAGTGATGAAGGCTTTTCAGATGCTCTTCATCAGGAAGAATTAGAGGCGCACTCGAATCTGGATCTTGCTTTAACACAAAACGAAATCCATCTTAAAGAGAAATGCAGAAACAAGTGGCTTGCGACGGGTGATAGGAATTCGGGTTTCTTCCATCAGCAGTTCACTAGACAGAAATCTAAATTTGGCATAAAGGAGCTGAACATTAGGGGGCATGTTGTTACGGATCTCCCACAAATTGAGACACATATAATTAATTATTTTACAACTCTTTTTGCCGCAAACAATAGTGTCCTAGTTAATTTGCAAGAGGTGCACAATATCATCCCTAGCTTTGTGAATACCGAGGATAATGATTTGTTAACTGCAGTTCCTTCTGACAATGAAATTCGTATGAATTTTTAACACATGAATGGAAGTAGTGCACCTGGACCAGATGGCTTCACAGGTAATTTTTATAAAAGCTTCTGGAACATTATTCGGACTGATATCTACCTTGCTGTGAAAAGCTTCTTTTCCTCAGCCTCCGTGTCTACGGGGTGGAACTCTAGCACTATGGTTTTAATACCCAAAACTAAAGATGCATTTTCAATAGACCAATTTCGACCGATAGTGTTAAGCAATTTTTGCTTAAAGATTATCACAAAGATATTAGCGACGTGCCTTGCTCTGGTTGCTAATAAAATCATTTCAAAACATCAGTTTGGTTTTGTTCAAGGTAGGCGAATCTCTGATTGTATCTCTGGCGCGTCAGAGGGAGTTAATCTTTTGAATAGAAGTCGACATGGTGCTAATATGGCTATCAAAGTGGATATTCAGAAAGCTTTTGATACCATGGATTGGAATTTCTTACTTGAGGTACTCACTGCCTTTGGGTTTTCTATCAAATTCCGAGATTGGATTCTTGCTCTTTTCTCTTCTGCTCGGATTTTGATTAACATTAATGGACATGATCGAGGCTATTTCTCTTGTTCATTTGGTGTTAGACAGGGTGACCCTTTATCCCCTTTGTTATTTTGCATTGTGGAAGATTTCCTCAGCCGTTTGATATCAAATCGTTCTATGGCGGGTCGGTTGCAGCCTTGCTATTACTCTAAATGGGTGGATTTTCCAATTCAATTTATGTATGCAGATGATGTCTTACTTTTTCTTCGAGCTACAAAAAGTAATATTAGGGAAATTGGAAGAATTTTGGATTGGTATGGGACTTTGTCGGGTCAGATGGTTAATCTACAAAAATCAAGTTTCTACCTTAATCCTACCACGCCTGCTAGAAGGGTTTCTATGCTCATGATTTCACTGGAAATGAGTCACGATCATCTTCCCTTCAATTCTCTGGGTGTCCCCTTGTTCATTGGTGCTCCCCACTGAGCGAATTTGCAATCTCTTACTGATAAAATTATCAACAAATTTAGTAATTGAAAAGGTAGCTCATTGTCAATGGGGGGTCGTTTGACTCTAATCACTTCTGTAATCAGCAGCTTTCTGCTCCATTCTTTCGCAATTTATCGTTGTCCTTTATCTTAAATTGCTAAACTTCATAGAGCTATGAGAAACTTTCTTTGGTCGGGTAACATCAATTCTAAAAAGCTAATTTCTGTTTCATGGGACAATTGTTGTTTGCCAAAAAAAGAAGGCGGTCTGGGCAGAAAAAATTTGGAGGCTTTAAATGCTGCTATGCTTCTTAAGCAAGGCTGGTTTATATATCAATCTCATGATTATATCCCTTTGCTGCTTCGGAACAGATTCTGTAAAACAGGGAGGGTGATTCGCGGCTCACAATTTACTTCCGCAATTTGGCATTCGGTGAAACGATCTTTATCTCAAATTCATGAAAACAGTTACTGGCTTTTCGGAACACAATCGCTTTTGAATTTTTGGAGTGATAATTGGTTACGACCATCTTTAGCTGATTAGCTTGGTCTCTCGGTGGCTGAACAACATCGTCGCAGCTCTACTATTAGCGAGTTTCGCAACGAAAATGGCTAGAATATTTTACCAATTTTACCAACGGCAATGGAAGCGGAGGTACGACGAGTTTTTGTTGCAAACACGAAGGCGGTTATATGTTGTTGGGTGCGCTCAAACAACGGTGTTTTCACTGTCAAATCAGCTTTCAATTGGATTCGTCGGAAGAAATATAAAGTAGATTGGCATTCTTTCATTTGGAAAGAGTTTTTACCTCCTTCAAGATCTTTGACGGCTTGGAAGGCTATTCATGGCAATTTCTCCACGGCTGGAAAATTGCAGCAATGCGGGCTGAGCCTGGTCTCATATTGTTTTCTCTGCAAAAACGATGCTGAGACTCATGATCATATTCTCGTTCAGTGCCCATTCTCTAAACAAATTTGGATTGCTATTGGCAGGATCTTCGGTGCAACATTGGACTGCTCATCCTATGTTCATAATCTAGTTTTAAAGGCAGCTGGTACCTTTTAGCTCCCAAATTGCTAATCTTTGGTGTGGAGCAATTGTTAGCGCAATTTGGTTCATTTGGCGTACTAGGAATGATTCAATTTTTAATAGCATCAATCCTAATATTTCCAACGCTTTGAATCTGTTGGAGTAAGGGCAATAGGTCTTGGTGGGTAGGGTATTCTAAAGGCATGAATTTCATCCTCGCCTGGCTCAGGGGAAATGGCTATCAGTTCTTACTCCTTTCCCATCTCTAAAGTAAAGGTAGTTGATCCGAGTGGAGGTTGCCTCCGCTGTTCTTCCTCGCCCAGTCAGTCATGTCGGGACCAGGGAAGCTTAATGGCATTGTTCCGGGGTAAGGTTAGCAAGATTCAAAGGAAAGACAATAGTAGAAGAGATCGATCCCACTAGCTTGGCAGTAGAACTTGTTTCAGAAGCTGATAGGGCAATGGGCATACAACTCAAAGATGAAGCTCACAAAAGAATACAACCAAGCCTTCTTACTTGAATCAATCCTAAAAATTAGGACTAGCCTGTACCGTATACTGATTTCCTACTCTAAGAGAATTTTTTTTTTTACTTAAGTGCAGACGGGTGCCAAGCTTCTTCCTCAAGGACGGGAAATATGACTTCTGAGTCTGGCTTCTCCGCTAAGAGAACTCTTTATATGTATCTAAACTCATTCGCAAAGCCCAGAACCTCTTCTTTTCTTTAGATAGAACTAGAGCGGGCAAGATTACCTTAATAGTTGAATAGCATAGCAGAGATGAACATATAGGCAGGTGGTTAGCGCTCGTCCTGACGAACCAGCCATTCATCTCCTCTCCTTACAATCGAAATCTTCAAACCTCCCACTTTGCTTGAGCTATTTAGATCCTATATTTTGCAGTAGATCTACTACCGTGTGTGCCATCATTGGAGAGTAAATTAAATGATTCAATCGTGCCATAAAACCCCTTCCTCTTCCTCATAAAGAGGATATATAGCCCATTCCTATTCGTTGTGTAAGAGTCAAGACCAAACTGCAGAAAGGAAAGTATGACCAGCAAATCACCATTCGAACACTCACACGGGAGGAAGCTCTCGGGGCAAAATCTGGACG
The DNA here is from genome assembly GCF_963576675.1 of Euphorbia lathyris. Taxonomy (NCBI): domain Eukaryota; kingdom Viridiplantae; phylum Streptophyta; class Magnoliopsida; order Malpighiales; family Euphorbiaceae; genus Euphorbia; species Euphorbia lathyris. The sequence goes on along the minus strand of NC_088910.1, from coordinate 62,044,240 downwards.
CTTTTAAAGCCAGAAATTAGACCTAAAAGGTCGAATAGTTTGAATTACGAAGGGAAATCTTTATAGATATTATACCTATTTATCCTAGTAATAGTTTTAGTCCTAAAAAACCCTCCCCCTTTATTGACTCCAATTGAACTCCCAACCTCCTCTCTTCCATCTTTTCTTTTCCTAAACCAGGGTAGGCTTTTAGCCCATCTTTCCCAAAAGAAAATAGACCTTAGGATACGTACCTTTTTTTGCCATTGGTGCGCTAAGGCTGAATGGGTAATCTAAAAAGACAATTGCCTTCTCCTCAAGGGAAGTCATACGCTTTTTCTTAAGTATTGCTGAAATTCCTCGTCCAATGAGCAGAGTAATTTCAATTTTTTGGCAGCCCCACCGACTTCCTGGACCAAGGTTAACACTGATGGTGCTGCTACTTCGACAACGGCTGGTTGTGGAGGAGTGTTTCACACCTGTAGAGGTTTTCCTAGAGCTTATTTTGCTATTCCTCGAGGGAATAAAGAAGCCTGATTTTTAGAATTGAAGGGAGTGATTTTTGCAATTAAAAAAACAACAATTTCTAATTGGTTTCCTCTTTGGGTGGAATGCGATTCGATCTATGTAGTGAATCTTTTTGGTTCGCGATCCACTGATGTGCATTGGGAAATTAGAAATGATTGGCTATATTGTTTGCAGCTTTGTCATCAACAAATCATACGAATTTCTCATGTTTACAGAGAGGCAAACACGGTTACTGACTGCCTTTCTAAACATGCGCTATCACTTTTGGAGCCCCGTTGGTGGAACTCTTTTCCGAACTTTTGTGCTCATTTTGTCTATAAGGACGCCAATAGAACAGAATACTTTAGAATATGTTAAAGTTTGTTTTCTTTTTTCTTTTCGCTCTGGCTTGGTTTGATTATAACTTGTACCTTTTTTCTTGTCAATTCATATTTGGTCCGGGATGATTTGCGTTTGTCAGCTGGTACCTAATTGGGATTAGCTGCTCTCACTTATCATCTCGGTAACCAACCTTTCAATATAAAAAAAATATATGTAAAAAGTTAAAGATTAATAAATGGTTTATTCCATGTATTATAAAGAAAACATATTCTGCATCTTTTTTTTTGTAGAATTCCAAATTTAGATGAGCTGTTGAAGGTTTGGCAGAAGATGAGCAAGAAATAAAAGTATGGAGAAGCAAAAGGGCAAATTTAAAATAGATGGGATGGGAAGGTAGCTACATTTAGGGGTCTCTGAGGTGATTTTAATAGTCCAAAAAAAGAATAACAGGACCTCATCTTTAGGGTGTAGGCCTCTCTAAGCTACTTTCTATTATTTTGTTGCAGAAAATTCAGAACTATCTGTCTCTATAATTGTTAACTCACTCACACTGTTTTTGTAGGACCTCTCAAAACCATATATACAACACGTAGTTGACATGGTAAGACCCTAAGACTAGATCAACTTACTTCTCATACCCCTCCAAATAATTTTTAGTGTTAAGCTCATTTACCCTTTTTTGGTTACCTTTGTCTTACTATTATGTTTTGGCTCCTATCCGGATCCGGTGGCAGAACTAAGGAGGGCTCAAGCCTCGGTTAGCCCTTCTATTAGAGAGTGAAAAAGAAGTAGAGTTATTGTACATGTGGTAATCATTGGATTGGCACTCGTGTCCGATTAATTATCAGATTAGTATGAGAGAAGCCTAATCAAACTAAAAAAAAAAGTATGTGTAATTATCGTGTCAATCTAATCAGCTTATGGTGCCAATTTCGTGTCATATTTTCGGATCACTTGTAATTTTACTAAATACCTATACTAATAGTGACATTTTAAAATGTAGAAGGATATATAGTAATACTTTTAAATAATTTATGTCATTTGGATTAGCATGTTAACCGTGACCATCCAAATGTTCATCAATACCATAATTTATGTCTAATATATGTACAAGTGGCATATAATTTACTATCTCTATTAATGATGATATTTAAAAATAGTAATGGCTCGAGCAATGTTTGCAAATAATAAATATAATTTTTATTTTGTTACTTGATAAAGTAGAAAGTAAAAAAATAGAACATACAATAATAATTTTAAATATTTAACTTGTATAATTTTCGAGTTAGATGATCAACTCTAACCCAACAGAAAAATATGCTTGTCAATTTCATATTAATCTAAAAATAACTCATTACATATTCTGCTAAACTCAAACACTAGAATTAGATATGTTAATTTCATGTTGTAAATAGGTTGTATGTAATTTTGTCATCTTTTTTTTTTTTTTTTTTGAAATACGGATCTAGCCCAATGGGAATTCCAACCAGGTTGGCATCCCCGAAAAGGCAAAGAACCAAATATATAAATGAAGAGATGAAAAAAGTATGAAACCAGTACAAAGAATGTTTTAAGAAAATCTAAACATATCCCTACCAAGGGCATTATCTCTAGCAAGAAGGGAGCAGAAGTCTGGGAGGGTATTCCACATTTGTAAATCTGAGGCCAGACGTCCGTAATTAGCAAGAGCATCCGCCACTTGATTTCCCTCACGGAACACATGAGAGACAACCACATGAATATGCGTCATTGAATCTAAACAATTTAACCAATCCACACGTATTGTCCAGGGAATGATCTGTGCACGAGCACGGAAAATTCGAATAACGTAAATCGAGTCACTTTCAATCCAGAGACGAGTCCATCCACGTGACCTCGCAATCGAAACTGCAAAAATAGCGGCTTGCAATTCCGCCATGTGTACCAAAGCACAATCAAGGGGGAAGGCAAATGACCCAAGGGGATGCCCCTGACTATTTCGAAAAACCACACCGCAACCAGCTCTACCTGAGATCACGGAGGCATCAGTGTTAGCTTTAATCCAATCAGACGGAGGGGGCTGCCATCTAACTTCAATGATTCGAGGGGCCCTATGACGACGAGCGTTTAAGATCAAGGATGGGAAGAATTAGGGTATTAATATGAACAAGATCAAGTTTTAGTATTATTACTTTTTGATGAATTGCAGATGATTGAAGCCCTGACTGACTCATTAGAGATTCTAGTTCTGCCGCTGCTCTTATCCCATATGTGAAGTTTAAGAGAGTTTTATATTAGGTTTTGTAAAATAAGATGCTTGCCGCTGCTCTTATCCCATATCTCAACTCACATTAATAGATATTATGTTTTTTTACATGCAATTTTATGTTCTGGCCACCTACTGAAAACTTCAGTGTTCTGATCAGTCCATAGGATTTAAAATTTCACATCTTTTCTGAGTGAAAAAACCCAACCTATATTAATGAGACTTAATATTTCAATATCTGGTAAACGTTAAGTTTAAGATTGCATTATTTTGCACCTGAATATCAAATTAGCTCTCCTAAAACTACCATACAACTAAATATATCTATTATCCCTAATTTATCAATTTCACATTTTTTCCTAGTGAAAATATATCATTCATTATTATACTTTTAATACTTTATTAGCAAGATATACCAAGACTTTTATATATTAATGTCAAGTAACCATTTTGATCTAAAAGGTTATTAAGATGATACATAACACTCAAGAATAACATTTATTTATTATCTCTAATGTATTATTATTAAAACAATTATTGATAAATTTTACCATTTTGTAGTTTTTTTTTCAAAAAGATATTATTGATCGGCTCTCAAAACAGAAACAAGAAAATGAAGAGGGACAACATCCCAAGCTCCACAATCTGACTCAGAATTAGTCGCCCTAACTAAAATATGAGCTACATGATTCGCAGATCGACTAATTGAACATAATAATTATGCATAGCCCTTACACGATCTTTACAGTAATTAACAATTAAACAAAACATGGAGATCGAATCCTCCTAATCATTAATAGCTTGAACTAAAAGTTAAGAATCGGATTAAAGCGTGACATCTTAAAACTCATTTTCCTTCAGCCATCTTAAAGCTTCCTTCACACTATGACCTTTGGAAATCAATACATCGGAAGTGTAAGGAAGCATACCATTTCCAGTAACAACTAATTTCCACACTTTTTTCCAGAAACCTGAATTATCAGCTTGTTTATGATGAGCTTGGGTAAAGAGGATTTTGTAACGGGAAACAACATACGCTAACATCCGAACTATAATATATAACTATGATTAAATTAATTTATAATATCTAGTATTATAAACAACACATATATATACATTTATATATTCATAGTCAGTGCGACTGATCCTGTATGCCTACCTGATTTTGGTTATAGGCCTTAAAGTTACTTTGAGCTAGTGAATTATAATCAGACTCTTGCAAGCTTTTTTATAACCAACCAAATCAAATAGTAATCTCATTATGATAATAGAGAACCTAATAGTGTACTTAATAGATTCTTTGCTTGTTTGATATCCATGTCTAAGCATGAGACACGAGAGTGTCACATTCACATAGTGCTTGGACGTTTCTTGATTTCTTAGTAAACTAATAAGTTCGAATAGCTTCATTCGGGTGTGACCACGTGCTTTTCTTCTTTAATAATCAAGTGGTCAGTGATATCTTCTCTTGTATTAAAGAGTAGAAACAATTTACTACTAATAATGGTTTCTAAGCATAATTCACAACATACCTAATCAAAACCGTCCTTGGTACTCAGTCACGAGCCTCTTAGGCAGATGGTCAAAGAATACTATGTCTAATCTAGGTCCCATAGAGGTTCTCGGTCTAAGGAATCATAGTGAGTATCACATGAGTTACACATATGACACATTATACCATGTGGTGGTCTGATAGCGGATCGATCCAATGCTTACTATTTCATAAGCCCATATGACCATGGTCTGACATCTCATGCCCGTGTGGAACAGCATCATAATCAAGCCGCATATTCATCTTTAGTTCAATATCGTTCTCATGGTAGAAATAGATCAGGGACATTTCGAATTAGTATCTTATTGCCTCATGGTTTCACCCTTCCAAGTCCTCAACCTATCAAACATAAGCATATCACTAATTCTAAATACTTTGTATGATTGATTCTTACAAGTAAATCTTCATTACATATTGATTCCTTATGATTAGGGCATTGTTTAGACTATAATGTCTCGAGACTAGGACATACACCAAGATGTGCATCTTCAGGCTTTGCACCAAATTCTCAGGTACTTAAATAAAGTTACCACCATAAGGATTGTTGTATCCAACATCTTCTAATCTACAGTTGAGATCCTTCAGTGATTCAAATTGGCAAGTGTGTAGACATCATAAGATATTTATAGCCTTCATTGTGTTCCCTGGGAGCTACTTAAGAATTGTTGTATCCAACATCTTGTAATTTACAGTTGAGAGCTTTTAATGATTCATATTAGGCAATGTAACAAATTGGATTCTTTCGTAATTGTTATTGATGGTAAATTGTCTATTTATACAATATTACAGTTTGTGTTGAGTTCAATGACTAATCTAGATACAGGCCTAGATATGAGGAACTAACTGTGTGATACAAAGTTATCTACTAAATATATTCTCTAATACACCCCCATAGTCGAAAGGTTCGGAGGTCGAACATTGAGACTAGATCTGAAGTCTTCGAACAGAGGTGATGGTAGACCTTTGGTGAAAATGTCGGAAATCTGATAATGAGATGGAACGTGTAGAACACGGACTTCACCCTTTGCCACTTTTTCCCGAACAAAGTGAATATCCATCTCAACATGTTTGGTGCGATGGTGTTGAATAGGATTGCCACTGAGATATACAGCGCTGACGTTGTCATAATAAACCAAGGTGGATTTTGCAATTGGACAACTGATAGCGTGCGCGCCTAGGTAGAGTTTTCTAATGACGATTAAATATGTATTGCGGTGAATGTGCTATTATCTATGGATGTGTTCTTTTAAATGTTCTTAACTCTACTAGATGCTACGGCTACTTAGGGGCAAGTGTACCCCGTCGTATCAAGTAATAATCCGGTTAAGACCGGGTATCGAATCCACGGGATTTATAATTACAAGTATTAGACAACTCGGTTTCGTATGTTATTTAAGCGGCAATTACTTTGGGGTGAAGCAAGATACAACTACACACTATCCTAACTATTGGCGACTCAGATTTGTGTAGCTAAAACCCTATGCAGTGGGATGAGTATCGATAAGTTATAACCACGATAAATAATGACTCTAAATGTAAACGGATAGTAAATTACTCTTGCAAAGATGACTAAGTATAGTAAAACCGACCCGTGAATCACTTAGACTACGTAATTCCTAGTCAAGGCGTGTCTAATGAGGGGGAATTAGAAACTAGGGCCCGTAATTTCTGTGGCTTGTCAATTCCTACGGTTTCCGGTTTGTCACTTCCGATAGGGCAACACCTATATAACTCCCTAAAGATAACCCGAATGGCGTCGGAAATCACGTTCTCCTACACAATAGTCAATTATCAATATCAAAACAAGTAGTAAATACTAACACGTAAAGGGAAATAGAGATTATAAATCATGAAATTATAAATATGAAATGTATATAAATGGGATACAACCAAGCCTAGTACATAGGAAGAGTACAAGCTAATTAGCACGTAAAAGGGGAGAATCCGCCCTTGAAACTAGCTAACCGGACTCAAAGCCGTCTCCTAGGTCGTGGAGGTGGAACTCTCGAGCTTGGTGACGAATGGTGGAGCGGAACTTCGATGGAATGCCGGAACAACCGAACAAGCTCTCGAGGTGGAGAGTTTAGCTACAAAAACTGAATCTATACTACAACAAACAACAAAACAAGTATAGTTTGCTCTCTAGTGTGTAAATTATTTCTTGGTGTCAAATGAAGTTCAAGAGCTTCTTATTTATAGACATCAAGCAAAGGCAAGTCTGTAATTTCACAAAGCACAAGTATGGAGCAACATTATTTGGTGCAGAAATCCCATGATACGCCCCGCATAAATTGGTCTACGCCCCGCGTAAATGCCCATTCCGTCAGAAATCTCCTGCATGTGGACCAATTCGTTGTCTTGTTGTCTCAAGCACGCCCTGCGTAAAGGATTGTATGCCCCGCGTGTTTGAGTCTCTGAAGTTTTATTGCTTGAATTGGTGCTTTTACGCCGTGCGTAGCTGAAGTACGCCCCGCGTAAAAGAGTCTCTGATCTTTTTACGTTGAAGAACTGCCTTTTACGCCCCGCGTATATATGGAGAGTTGACTCTGGGAGACAATGCAGTCTGACTTTCAGGATTAGGCCAATTATTTCTGACATGTGTCATACGCCCCGTGTATGCTGAGTCAGTTCCACATGGCTTCTGTGGCTAAGGCAATCATTACTGACACCATGTTTCACGCCCCGCGTAGAGGATTATACGCCCCGCATATGGAGTGGATTTTTGCTCCTTTCTCGTACCTGAAATACAAAACTTGAGAGCCGAGTTAGCTTGACGTTTTTATTTCCTAAACTAATAAAAAACGAGGAAAATTAACTGAAAGTACGAGATTCATTTTTATTTCTTTATTTTATCAAAACACTTTATTTTTGTAATTAAACTTATTTATTTTATCCAAAATCAACTCGTAAATCACGCTAAAAGATAGGGGTAAAATACCCCTATCAAACCTCCTCGGACTTTAAAGTTTTACTTGTCCTCAAGTAAAAGAAATCGAAAGACAAAGGATTGAGAAAATTAAGAAACAAACCGAAGGTTGGTTTTGCCAAGTGCGTGATTTCAAAGTTATGGTTTTGTGCAAAGGTTTCGGTAAGTACCTACGCAAACAATTGAGTACAAAAACTTGTTTGAAACCTCCATGATCAAGATTTAATAGGCAATATTAACGGGGGTTGATTATCTTTTGAGAACCCGATAGTACCTCACCGAGGGATTTCGCTCTTACACTCAATTTTAGGTGGGTCAGTGTTTTAGCACTCTTCTTTGCACTTACTCAAGATCATGTTGAATTTGCATTTTTATCCGGGTTTTTCCTCCTAAAATATGGTTAGGCAATATTAAAAATGAACCCGGAGGGGGTTGTAATGTGGGTGGCTTCTTTAGTGGTTATTTTAAAGAAACTCGAGTTCAAAAATACCGTTTTGTGATTGCACCGTATCATTGCTTATTTCGGCCTTAGCGAAATTTACAAGATATACTTCAAAATTGCTCGGGTGGAGCTTGAGAATGCCTTTTTATTTTTATTGTATCCTTCGTTTTGATAGAGGTACAAAAACAATATTTTGAGAACTAATGGTGCTCATTTGCTAAGGCCATGATTTATTTCGGGTAATTCGGGTGCAACTTGATTATGTCGGTAATTGAACAAGAGGAAAAAAGGGTTAAATGTTAAGAGGGTATTAACAAAAAAATTGGTTAATAGGCTCGAGGGGGTTTCCTAATGTTCAATGAAAACGAGAAAAATAAATTAAGAAAAATTAGCCTAAGTGGGTTCGGTTTATCATCTATTGCCTTTTTACCACAATAAGTGTACTTAACCCGGTATTGGATGCAAATTCTATGAGTCGGGTGAAGTCAAAGCTCTCGAAAAATTGTGAAAGAATTAGAGTTCTCGTACGAACTCTTTTAGGCTCAAAAATACCTCATAAAGATTCGGGTTTAAATTGTATACTATCAAGTTTTCGCTAAATTCTCAACTATCCCGTTTTTATTGCCTTTTTAAAGTTCATTATGGAGATAACATTTGGGTTAAGACTCAATGACTTAGTTTAGTACTAACCTAAGCTTTGCACAAATTCCCTAACTTTAAGATCAAGACTAAAATTTCTTAATCGAATCATTCCTTTATGTTCCGACACTTTTATTTTTGATGACAAATAACAGAACTTTAATTAATTTCCGAAGGAGGGATAACGTGTCGGGGAAAATTTAAAAGAGTCAATAAATTAGTTTAATTATTTTGTTGTTATTAAATTTTCATTTTTGTTTTTGGTAGTGCAAAACAAACGTTAAGTGCGGGGTTGCACGTCCCTCCGTGTTATTTAAAATGACGCCTATTCCAAGGGCGTCGCAAAAAGAAACTAAAACAAAAACAAAAATAAAGCTAAGAAGGGAAAGAAGAAGACCCTTGGTGGTCAGGGGCCCTATGCGAGGCGTGCCCAGGGGGGCGCCCCGCGTAGGGCGGCATGTTTAATGCGTTTTGAGTCAGAAACTCAAAGACGCGGGGCGTAATGGCGGGGGCGCCCCGCGTAAGTTGGTGTTTTTATTGTATTTGGAGTCAGAGACTCAAATACGCAGGGCGTAATAGGGGACGCCCCGCGTGTTTGAGTTTCTGAACTTTTTCTACGTATGAAAATGAGGGGTACGCGGGGCGTTCCATGGGGTACGCCCTGTGTGGATTTATTATAAACAGCAAAAATAAACGAAAAAAAATAGTACGAAACATAAACGAAAATTACTAATATATTAGAAAATAAAAAGAGAGTACATCAAAACATTAAAGCATCAAAGCATCAAAAGAAAATGAAAAACAAAAAGGAAATGGAACTATGGTTAAGGTGGAGGTGGATTGCCATGGAGGTTGAAGTAGGAAGTGAAGGAAGCGGTGAGGGTATCGAAACGAGAGTTGATATGAGCCCAGTCCTCACGTTGTTGTGCCTCAATGGTGTCGAAGCGGGTGTCAAAATGGGCCCGATCCCGACGTTGGTTATCCTCCAAGATATCCAACCGAGCGTAAAGGGCATTGAAGTCGTGAAGAGGTGGAGGACTAAAATTGAGACCCAAGCTCGAGTCCGAGTCACCTTCCTCATTGGAGTTGGCAGCCCCCAAGGTCTCGCTCGGGCCGGAAGTTGGATTATTTAGGGATTTAAACGCGTTTTTATCCAAAGGCTGAGGCACAAGGCACGGGAGGCGCTCGAGGGCTGCTTCACCGAGAGCGGCAAGGGCGACGATGGTGACGAGGTGGCCAAAACCGAGCTTGGCCTGCTTCCGGATGGGTGTGGAGTGGAGGTGAGCAGCCACGTGATAGGCAAGGTCATAGGTGAGCCTATTGACACAACAGTAGAGGGCCAACAGTTCGTGTTTGTTGACCTTAGATGTCTCGGACTTCCCCGAGAAGTAAAATGAGATGAAGCGGTGGAGAAGTTGGAGGATAGGGTCATGGATGAGAGATGGGCGGAGGTTGGAGACGTGATAGTCATCGGACCCCATAATGGAGGCCCAAAACTCATGAGCGGCAACGCCGGGGGGCCAACTAGATCTCCCCCCCTCCGTTTGGAAAGTGAAATGGTGTTGGAGCCATTGAGTGTCAATGGAGAATGGGCGGTTGTGGAGGCGAAAGTTGAAGAGTGCGGCTCCGGGGACGTTGTTGGAGGTGAGGGTGGTGTAAAACTCGAGGACCAAGGAGGGGTACACGTGGTACTCTGTACTATAGATGTCGTACCAACCGAGGGCACGGAGACGATCTTCAAAAGGCGTGCCGAGATCGTGTTGATCGAGCACGCTTCGTGGGATATAGGGAAGCTCCATGACGGTAGTCGCACAAAGTTCTTCATATCGGGTGGCCTCCTCCTCGGTGAGAAGGTGAAAAGGGGCCCGGTATTGTCGTGTAAGTGGGGGTGTTTCCTCCCTGTCGGGTGGTGGCGGTTGTTGATTTTGGGCGGAGCGGGAGGAGCGTGTGGTGCGAGCTCGACGAGCTTGCATTTGTTGGTCTAGGGGGGTGTTAACAGCGGCTCGTTTGCTTCGGGTCATGATTATATGAGGAAGAAGGGAGAAGGAATGAAGAGGGAGTAGGAGATGAATGTTTGGGAAGAGTTGGGGTGGTTGTGAAGAAGGAAAGGGAGAAAAAGGGAGGATATATATAGGGGAGAAGTGGGGAATCCAAGCAAAGCTCGGATTCCCAGAGGGGTACGCGGGGCGTAAAGGGGCTACGCCACGCGTATCCCTCCCCCTGATGTTATTCTACGCAAGATCGGTGAGATACGCGCGGCGTAAACAGGGTTACGCCACGCGTATCGGACCTCCTGCTCCTTTTTTATGACAAAAAGGGTGGAGACGCGGGGCGTAATTGGGGTTACGCCCCGCGTAAGTGGACGAGAGATGAAGGATTTTTGTGGTTTTTGATAATTTTCTGATTTTTTGATTTTTGAATTTATGAGTGTTTAATGATTTTTAATTGTTTTATGATATTTTATGTTTTATTTATGACTCTTTTTTAATTTTTATTAATTTGTAATTAAGGGGGTAGTTAATGAAAATTTATTATGGAGGGAAGGTGGAAATTTGAATTTGAAAGGATGGGAATTGATTGGGTGGAAGAGGAGGTGGAGTGTGGAAGTGGGAAAGTTGTATAGGGAAGAGGAGTGATGGGAAGTTGGAGAGAGAGGAAGTTGCCATGGGGAGTTGTGATTCACAACTCCCCGAGGATACGCACGGCGTACCCTAGGGTACGCCCCGCGTGTCCTCTACGTGGCATTTATTAAACAAGAGCTTGTTTTAGGAAAAACATACACGGGGCGCAAATTCAGGTACGCCGCGCGTAGTGTGTCCTTTATTAAGTAAAAAGGGGCAGACACACAACCACGCGGGGCGCAAGGGCTTTTACGCCCCGCGTATTTTAAGAGTTTTGGATTAATGTGGGATTTGTTTTTCTTTTGATTTTATGAAAATAAAATAAAAAGGGAGAAAATAAAATAAAGTAAAAATGAAGACAATAATGCAAAATAAAGAAAAGAGATAACGTTTATAATACATATAGATAAGTGGTTCGAGGAATTCAAACCGATGCTACGTTTTGAGTCGAAGTAGCTCGACTTTCTTATATGGCGGCTTATTGCAAGACGTCCGTGTTGGAGCTTGACGGGTCCGAACTCCTATTATTGAGGAGCGTTATCACTTGCCCGGATTCCCTATTCTTACCCCGCGGATTTTGTTCAGTGTTTGCCGGGAGGGTTCCTAGTGGCCTTTCTTGTTGTTGACGGTTTAGGTGGGCCACCTGGCGGCTAAGATCCCTACAAAACACTTCGCTATCGGAAAGACGGGTTAATATGTCCTTCAACAAGGATGTGACCGATTGGTCGTGTACATTGTTGGAAGGTGGAGCGTTCCGATTACCGGGCGCGGCTTGTGATTGCCCGAGCCCATTTTTCCGAAATTCTTGCTCAAAGCCGGATGGGGGCCTCAACACGTTATTATTATTGCCATATGATAAGTTCGGGTGTTGGTATCGAGGCCTCCATCCGCCGTTATTATTATTATTATTATGGTGAGAATATGAGTTCGGATGGGAATTATACCTTTGGTTGCCTCCTATATAACTTACGTTTTCGGCATCGCCGGCAAAAGGGCTGCCGGCTTGGTAATTAAACGCATCATGGTCTCCACCACAGTGAGTGCACATCAGGACCTGCACACTTTTATTGAGGCTCAATTGGGCGATCAACGAGTCAAGCTTCTTGTTCATTTCAGCTATGGAGCTTTTCGGAGCCTCTTTCTCCACAGCGAATGTCTGGTGTCGCGACGGGCCGGCAAGCCGATCCTCTTGCCATTGCACACTTTTCCTTGCGAGCTCATGAATGAGCTCGTAGGCCTCACTAGCTGACTTCCGAAATAGATCCCCACCTACAGCGGAATCAACAGTCGCACGGTTAGTGGGAGTTAACCCGTGGTAAAAAGTGCTTACCAAGTCGTGCTTTGGGATGTCATGGTGGGGGCAGTTTTGGAGCAGCTTCCGGAACCTAGCCCAAGCTGCATGAAGGGCCTCGCATTCCAACTGCCTGAAGGATGTGATATCAGTCCGTAAAAAGTGCTTACCAAGTCGTGCGCACCTAGGTAGAGTTTTCTAATGACGATTAAATATGTATTGCGGTGAATGTGCTATTATCTATGGATGTGTTCTTTTAAATGTTCTTAACTCTACTAGATGCTACGGCTACTTAGGGGCAAGTGTACCCCATCGTATCAAGTAATAATCCGATTAAGACCGGGTATCGAATCCACGGGATTTATAATTACAAGTATTAGACGACTCGGTTTCGTATGTTATTTAAGCGGCAATTACTTTAGGGTGAAGCAAGATACAACTACACACTATCCTAACTATTGGCGACTCAGATTTGTGTAGCTAAAACCCTATGAAGTGGGATGAGTATCGATAAGTTATAACCACGATAAATAATGACTCTAAATGTAAACGGATAGTAAATTACTCTTGCAAAGACGACTAAGTATAGTAAAACCGACCCGTGAAGCACTTAGACTACGTAATTCCTAGTCAAGGCGTGTCTAATGCGGGGGAATTAGAAACTAGGACCCGTAAGTTCCGTGGCTTGTCAATTCCTACGGTTTTTGGTTTGTCACTTCCGGTAGGGCAACACCTATATAACTCCCTAAAGATAACCCGAATGGCATCGGAAATCGCGTTCTCCTACACAATAGTCAATTATCAATATCAAAACAAGTAGTAAATACTAACACGTAAAGGGAAATAGAGATTATAAATCATGAAATTATAAATATGAAATGTATATAAATGGGATACAACCAAGCCTAGTACATAGGAAGAGTACAAGCTAATTAGCACGTAAAAGGGGAGAATCCGCCCTTGAAACTAGCTAACCGGACTCAAAGCCGTCTCCTAGGTCGTGGAGGTGGAACTCTCGAGCTTGGTGACGAATGGTGGAGCGGAACTTCGATGGAATGCCGGAACAACCGAACAAGCTCTCGAGGTGGAGAGTTTAGCTACAAAAACTGAATCTATACTACAACAAACAACAAAACAAGTATAGTTTGCTCTCTAGTGTGTAAATTATTTCTTGGTGTCAAATGAAGTTCAAGAGCTTCTTATTTATAGACATCAAGCAAAGGCAAGTTTGTAATTTCACAAAGCACAAGTATGGAGCAACATTATTTGGTATAGAAATCCCATGATACGCCCCGCGTAAATTGGTCTATGCCCCGCGTAAATGCCCATTCAGTCAGAAATCCCCTGCATGTGGACCAATTCGTTGTCTTGTTGTCTCAAGCACGCCCTGCGTAAAGGATTGTACGCCCCGCGTGTTTGAGTCTCTGAAGTTTTATTGCTTGAATTGGTGCTTTTACGCCGCGGTAGCTGAAGTACGCCCCGCGTAAAAGAGTATGTGATCTTTTTACGTTGAAGAACTGCCTTTTACGCCCCGCGTATATGGTGATACGCCCCGCGTATGGAGAGTTGACTCTGGGAGACAATGCAGTCTGACTTTCAGGATTAGGCCAATTATTGCCGACATGTGTCATACGCCCCGCGTAGAGTGGCATACGCCCCGCGTATGCTGAGTCAGTTCCACATGGCTTCTGCGGATAAGGCAATCATTACTGAGACCATGTTTCACGCCCCGCGTAGAGGATTATACGCCCCGCGTATGGAGTGGATTTTTGCTCCTTTCTCGTACCTGAAATACAAAACTTGAGAGCCGAGTTAGCTTGACGTTTTTATTTCCTAAACTAATAAAAAATGAGGAAAATTAACTGAAAGTACGAGATTCATTTTTATTTCTTTATTTTATCAAAACACTTTATTTTTGTAATTAAACTTATTTATTTTATCCAAAATCAACTCGTAAATCACGCTAAAAGATAGGGGTAAAATACCCCTATTAACAACCGAGTTCAAGAAGAAGGTTGCGGATCCAGCATGTTTCAGAAACAACATTTGCAACACCACGGTATTCAGCTTCAGCGCTGGATCTGGACAGCGTAGGCTGTCTTTTGGCGGACCAAGAGATGAGACTGTCCCCGAGAAAGACACAGTAGCCAGAAGTGGAGCGGCGCGTGTCCGGGCTGCCAGCCCAATCAGCATCAGTGTAAGAAGTTAATTGAGTGGGTGATGATGCTAACAGATTGAGACCAAGATCAAGAGTACCGTGCACATACCGTAGAATACGCTTAAGGGCAGCCATGTGTGATGTTTTTGGATCGTGCATAAACAAGCAGATCTGTTGTACTGCATAAGATATATCTGGTCTTGTGAGAGTGAGATATTGAAGAGCTCCGGTAAGTTTCCTGTATTCGGTGGGGTCGTGCTACGCGGAGCCGGATGAAGCGCTAAGCCTTTGTTTGGTGTCGAAAGGAGTGTTTGCTGCGTTACAGGAGCCAAGGCCGGCTTTCTCAATAATTTCTGATGCATACTTCTTTTGGGATAGAAAAATTGAGCCAGGAGAGCGAGTCACTGAAATACCCAAGAAGTAATGTAACGGACCCAAATCTTTCATTGCAAATTCAGAATTCAATTGAGATAGAATAGATGTCTGTAGCCTGTCTGACGAGGTGACTAGGACGATGTCATCGACGTACAAGAGGATGTAAGCTGTATCTGTACCGTGTCTGCAGACAAATAGTGAGTTATCGGAGATACTGTTGGTAAATCCCACCTTGAGTACAAAGTTGGCAAACCGCTGATACCAAGCTCGAGGAGCCTGCTTAAGACCGTAAAGTGATTTGCGGAGCAGACAAACATGATCAGGAAATTGAGTATCTCGGAAGCCCAAAGGCTGGTGCATGTACACAGTTTCATTGAGATCTCCATGTAAGAAGGCATTTTTGACATCTAATTGCTGAATATTCCAATTTCTGGAGAGAGCGATACTGAGGACAGCTCTAATTGTTGCCGGTTTAACCACTGGGCTGAATGATTCACCACAATCCATGCCAGCCAACTGACCTGAACCATTTCCAACTAATCTGGCTTTGTAGCGCTCAAAGGAACCATCTGCATGTGTTTTGTGCCTGAAAATCCACCAACTACGAATAACATTGGCATTTTGAGGACAGGGTACGAGTACCCACGTCTTATTTTGAATTAAAGCCTCAAACTCATCAGCCATAGCCTGTGTCCAGTTTGGATCACTTAGTGCAAGGATTGGTGTCTTTGGTATGGGGGAGATGATTGGCTGTGTAGAGACTAAGAGATTCAGCATACGACGTGGTTTTCGTATGCCGTGTTGAGCTCGTGTGACCATATTGTGTAATGTGGGATGTGAGGGCTGATCTGATGGTTCAGTTGGGGATTGGATAGGAGAAGTGTCATTACTAAGTAATGGGACAGGGGATGGCGGGGATGATACCGTGCGAGGCACAGGTTGACGCGAAGGAGAACTCGATTTGGAGCTGGACGACAAGACAGACACGGGAGATGGGAATTTAGGGGACGCTGACGACGATGCAGACGCTGGAGACCGACGCAACGGAATTGACGCAGAGGACGGAGGAGACGGAGGGGACAGGGACGACTCGGACTCGACAGATGGGATAAAGGACGGGGATTGCACGGGCGATTGGTCTAGGCGACTAGTAGGTAACAAACCGCCATCGACTTCCGCAACAGTCCCAGAATTCAATTTCGACGACGGGTTGTTTGACGAGAATGGAAACTTGTATTCGTCAAACACGACATGTCTCGAGATTATAATTTTATTATTGGATGTGTCTAGACATTTATACCCGCGATGATTGGATGGGTAACCGAGGAATACACAAGGATGTGAATGAGCCTCTAGCTTATGACGTGACACAGAAGGGATTAAAGGAAAACACAGACAGCCAAAAATGCGTAAATGGACATAGGTTGGGTCTGTTTGATACAGGATTTTAGTTGGGGAGTGATATCCTAAAATTTTGTGTGGATAGATGTTCAACAGGTACGTTGCTAATTCAAGAGCATGATGCCAAAATTTAAACGGGACTGATGCATGATTCATAACAGTGCGAATTATGTTATTCACTGTGCGAATTGTTCGCTCAGATTTGCCATTTTGAGAAGAGGTGTATGGGCAGGAGAATCGAAATTGCATTCCGTGAGTGTGAGAAAATTGACGAAATGAATTGTTATTGAATTCGCCCCAATTGTCACATTGAAATACTTTAATGTCGCGTTCAAATTGGGCGCGAATTAATGAACGAAATGCAAGAAACACGTTAAAGACTTGTGATTTATGAGCTAGGGGAAATGTCCACAGAAAATTTGTGTAGTTATCAAGAAACAAGACATAATAACGGTGACCACTTGAGCTTAAAATTGGAGATGTCCATATATCACTGTGAATTAAATCAAATGGCATACATGCAGAATTATAGGAGGACTGAAATGGTAATTTGACTTGTTTTCCATTAATGCAAGAAGAACACACAGACACATTTGGAACTTTATTACAGGACAGCAAATTTTTATTCAACAGGGCATTCAAAACAGGAAGCCCTGGATGTCCTAAACGACTATGCCAGACATCAGAAGACAAAGCAGTAAACACAGAAGCGGATGACGATGACGGAAGGGAGCTAGACGCGACTGGATAAAGATCCCCGCTACTGTTACATCTCATGATATTGGTACCCGTCTGTAAATCCTTCACAGAAAAACCCAAAGGGTCAAATTCAACAGAGACACGATTATCTTTAGTAAATTGACGAACAGAAATTAGGTTTTTGATAAGATTAGGAGCATGCAATACATTATTTAGTCTCAAGGGTTGGGTTTCAGTGTTTAACCAAGCAGTGCCAGATCCACAAACAGGCATACAGTGACCATTACCAATAATAATGCGTTCATTGAGGCTTGAATTAAAATAAGAAGTGAGTGTACCTTGGTGAGCCGTCATATGCGAGGTGGCTCCGGTGTCCATGTGCCATTGGTCCGATGGTGGTGCAATAGACATGGTGTGCATTGCCTCTGCAATGTCAGTTGGGGCATATGAGGGACTGATCATGTTTAAGTGAGCCTGCTGTGTGTTTGGACGAGGACCCAACAAGCCGGGTTGCTGAGGTTGGCGGCCCTGATTTGCCCAATTATTGGACGGGTAGGGGCAAGGAGGCGCTGCCCATGGCTGTTGCGGACCCCAAGGCATGGAATAGCCCCATGGCTAAGAGTAGCTGCCGCGATTGGAGGACCCGGGATGACGCGGATTGCCGCGATAGCTGTGTCTGCCGCGGTAGTGATGGCGACCTCCCTGCCTGCCGCCGCGGTTGTAATGACTAAGACGAGGGATAGCAGATCGGCCAGGTGGGGATTGTGTCTGGGCAGGGTCGGTGGTGGCGGCCGTGAGGGCGACAATGTCCTGTGGTGGGGCGGTCTTCCGGGCACGAGTCGTTTCCTCTAGAATGAGCATGGAGCGGGCTTTCTGAAATGAGGGAAGAGGATCACCGTGTCTGATTTGAGTACCCATAGTGTCATAAGCATCAGACAGTCCAGAAATGAGTTGGAGGACCATTTGATCATTTGTCACAGGACAGTCTACACTTGACAGTTGATCAGATAGAGACTTGAGGTTTTGGCAGTATGAGGAGATGTCAGAGAAGTTGTCGAGTTTGATTTTGGAGAACTCTTGTTGAAGGAATAAGGCCCGAGAATGCTTGTTGTCAGAAAAAATGTCTTGTAGCGGAGTCCAGGCTGACGCTGCAGTGGAATCAGATTCAATGATTGTGTGTAGGAGGTCAATTGAAATAGTACTGTATATCCATTGCAGGACCACAGCATTGATACGGGACCAGAGATCGGGGTTGGATTGGGCGAGGGCGGTAGGAGTGGGAGGAGGGATAATGTGATCAAGGACTTGGAAAGCTTTGGCGTGTAGTTTGAAGAGGGCGGACCAGGCGGGATAATGACCTTTTTCTATGTCAAGGGTGATTTTGATGAATGTAGAGATGTTGGAAACGGTAAGGGAATGATGGTTTGTAACTGTGGTTTCGGTATTGTTGGTGTGAGAATTGACAGTGTTTGTGTTATTGGGTCCAGTAGAAGAATTATTGGAGTTGTTGGATGTGTTCGTCATGGTGGCTATTTGATGGAGTCGGTCGTTATTTAGGATATAGGGGAAGGATCGGTTATGAAATTACCGGTGAAGAGAAGGGAGGTAGATGGAGTTTCGGGTGGCGGCGGCAATGGCAGCCGCGGCGGCGGAAGTGATGGTCGGGTAAGGCCGAAGAAGATAGAGTTAGGGTTGGAGAGAAATTAGGTTAGGTCTGATACCATGTAACAAATTGGATTCTTCCGTAATTGTTATTGATGGTAAATTGTCTATTTATACAATATTACAGTTTGTGTTGAGTTCAATGACTAATCTAGATACAGGCCTAGATACGAGGAACTAACTGTGTGATACAAAGTTATCTACTAAAAATATTCTCTAATAGGCAAGTTGTGTACACGCTATAAGATCTTTTACTCCTTTAGTGTGTTACTTGGGGGATACTTTAATTTCATGGAAGAGCAAAACAACAAAAAAACAGTTACCTGGAGTTCTAATGAGACAAAGTACATGGCCCTTGTTTTAACAATTTATGAGATTCAATGGTCTCTTTAGTGTTAATCAGCCTATAAATATATTACACAAAATCCAACGTTTTCAACAAAACCTCCATCCGAGAAAATGTTAAAGCTGGGATAGTGCATTTGCTTCATGTAAGACATGTGTTAACTTCCTATACTGAGAAACTAAAGTAATTTGCATTCTCAACTTTTCAACTTTTCAATAACACACTTTCTTCCCTTTTTTTTTCATCATTTCTCCTTTTCATCATTGTTATTATAATTTGATAATTGGTATAATAAGTTAAAATTCAATTTGAGAATATGTGAATCCAAAAAAGCTAAAAGAATTTATCATAAATATTTATTATTTATATGGCTTAATACATTAGGATATCCTCAACCTTATTCAAAAATTCTACTGGTCTCTTAAACTTATAGAATATTTGGTTAACCTTCTGAATGATTTTTTTTTAAAAGAATTTAAAGTGATCTATTAGCCACATGAATTTGTTTAAATTATATATTAACTTTTTGAATTTATTGACCTACTGACATATATATATGGACTTAAGTGAATAATTATGCGATTTCATAAATTTACCAAATACTTTAAAAATTAAGAGATAGAAAACCGATTTGAACCAGTTTAAGAAATACTTATAACATTCAAAATCAGATGGGTCAGAAACTTAAGTGAAAAGGAATATTAAAAACTTGGAAACATTAAGAGGTTTCCATCATTGGAGAAGAATAAATAAGTGAGGTAAGTTCAGGTGTTGCAAGGATCTAACACAAATACATGGAAATAACTGTATAATCGAAATTAACCTTGGAGGTGAGGTGAGCTTCCATTAACCCAATTATTAATTTCATTTAAGGAGACATAAATAATGATAAAGAACAAGCTGGATTTTATTTGTATTCTAATCAATTGACATTCCCGAATGTAATGTATAGGTGGAGGTCTGCCATGTGCAATAGATGGTTCTATTTTAAATTCATCAAATTGCTCATAAACTTTAATTTTAGTTATCATAATATATTATAATGCTACCATCCCTACTTACATTATCAGAATGGACTAGACTAGATCATCTTCCTCATAAATCTACCTATTTCATATCTGCATTTATTTATAAAATAGTTCAAGATTACAATCTAGCTGTTCGTGGTTTCTGTTCATAAATAAAATTTTACAATGGATAAAATTTCAACTATAAAATGTTTTCTTTTATTTTTCTCCTGTTTGTGTAAACTATGAGAGTTGTCATTGCTACCAAATTATTACGAAAATTTAATCACATTTCTTTATTTTATTTTATAATAATAATAATAGTAATAATAATAATGGTAATAATAATACCTTAACTCATAATATTTAAGCTTAAGCTTTAGAGTTTCATAAATATATATATTTTTCATTACATTAAGGAATGTTTATTGGATTTGAAGGCTTCAAGAACTCGCTAAATCTTGAGTTGGGATTTTAATAAATAAACTAAAAATGTCAAAATTCAAACTCTAGAATTTTGGTCTAAAATACTCTAATAGAATGTTATAATCACTCAACTTCAAATTTAACTTGACATTAAAAAATAGTTTTCATTATCTGTTATAATCGTATGTAGTTGGTGTTAGATTTTTATACCAAAAATAAGCGAATATATTATAGGAAGATCAAGAAGACAAGATTTGTTTTGGTTAGATTACTATCGAGAGAGATTAAGTTATTAAATAATGATATCAAGAAGATTTTGATCAATTAATCAACATGCCATTTCAAATTATAACTAAAACATGTGAACAAACTACTTAACTCAAAATCTTAAATTCATAGATAAGTTACAATCATTATATTTATTATATTTTCATACATTATTCCTTGGACTTGAGACTTATATCTGATAACTTGCTGGATCCGATTAGATGATCTCCACCGTAGTTACCTGCAAAACAGAACCGGAGACAGGATCTCCGGGAAAACTCTCCGACGATCAAGTCAGTTTTTGTAGGAGGGTTGGTAAATTGATAATAGTATTGCTGGAAAAATATGAATGTACCTCCCCCTCTGGCCTTATGGCTTTTTATAAGTGTTCTGAAGTAACCGCCGAGGGCGGTTACTCCTTCTAGGCCACGTCCCTTACGTGGCAATAAACGTGTTTGAGTGGGAGTTTTATTGCTCCGTTTAGGATGTCGGGGTGGTTATTCGCTTTACCCGCTTCCTTTATTCGAAGCCCGTTTGATCTTGGACCATGGGTCTAAGTGTAGATTGGGCCCGTGTTTATGATTCGGCCCGTTTTGGCTTCGCGGATCATCACATGCCTCCCCTTTAGTTTGGCAAGAGCCCTTTAGGGTCTTTTCACATGTTATAGGGGACTCTTCGTCTTTGTCTGGATATTCGAAAGTTGTTCTTTCAAAATTCGAAAGTTGTTCTTTCCTTCTCCTGTCATTTCTTCTCCGGCGTCAACCCCTTAGTGTTCATTCTTCTCTGTATTCTTTCCCACATGTAAGTTTTCCTTTCCGTTACTTGTAATTCGTTCGGCTCTTTACTTCTGTTCATTTTTCTTCATCAATATGTCGAACCTTGACCTCGATTTCGCACCGTTCGACGAAAATTACGTCCGCGAGGTGTCTCATGAGGTCGATGAGATGGTTGATGAAGCTTCAACCAGCTCTCATGGGTCTGATTCCCATCCCGCTGACTTCCTCCACCTAGCGAATACAACCGATGAGGGTCTAGGTTTTGACCCTAAGAAGTTGATTCCGCCACCTGTCCCAACCCCCCGTTTATTACCGAAGAAGGACCGGTCAGGAAGCCTAGTTTGTCGCGAGACAATTGATGATTTGCGGGAGCAGTATCCTTGGCTTCAAGGTCTCGAGACCATCATTCCCGGGGAGGATAGAGGACCGGGCGACTACCCAAAGGGGTATTTCACCATTTTCGTCGCCCAGATTATCTGCGGTTTCACGTATCCGCTGGCGGATGAGATTGCTTCCGTCCTGGGCGGTTACGGAATCGCACCCGGTCAATTGCATCCCAATGGATGGGCCGACTTAACTCTAGATAAATTTCTGGCGGATTGTTTGGAGGTTCCCTTCTCGCTCAAAATTTTCTCCAAGCTTCATCATTTCAAGAGTTCGGCGGGGTATTTCACTTTCATCCGTCAGAGCGGTTACTATGGTTTCGACGAGAAGCTGAACAAGATCCACGAGTGGGACCGATCTTACTTCTTTATCAAGTTTAATGAAGGGAATCTAAACTTCCTTCGCTGCTGGGGCCGGCCCAATGTAAAGAGTTTGAACTTCGGTTACCCCAGTGAGGAAGAATCCGCTGTTATAAAGTTCTTGAAGAGTACGCCTCCTTTTGTATGGACGTATGATCAGGCCTTCCACATGCTAAGAAGTCGAGTGGCAATTGCCTACCGCGAGGGAGATCGCGTTGTCTATATCCCTTATCGCGTTTTTGTTCAAGGTACTTTTCTTTTTTTTCATTTCCAAGTTGATGATTTATTTTAACCCTTTGCAGGGGTGATCCTTTATCTCAACTCGCTGCAGATCGGGAGGCGAAAGCTCTAGCAAGAAGGAAGAAGCGGATGGAGGGAACAACTTCTGTTGCAGGGGCGAATTCTCCTGTGGGGGCGGCTCCTTCTGTTGAGGCGGCTTCCCTTCCAATCGCTTCCGTTTCACAAGGTCCCACTTCTGTTTCTGAGGACCTTCCTTTAACTAGGAAGCGAAAGAATAATGCAGATACGGAGTCTTCTCGTCCCAGGAAGAAAAACACATCTGTATCTCCTACTGTTGGCGGTACACCCATATCTGCTTCATCAAAAGGAAAGAGCAGTACACCAATTCACGAGGTATCTTGATTTATTGTAATGTTTATTGTTCTTTATAAGCTATCTGCTGTTCTTCTGATCTCTTTCCTTATGCGTTCGCAGCTTATTCCCGATATTAGCGGGTGGTGGACTAGGACCTTTGGCATGGCCGTGAGTTTCTCCTGTAAGGACATTGTTTCTTCCATATGCAATGTCCTTGGGCGACTCCCCTTTGCTTCCCGCGTGCGAGAACAAGTACCGCTTCCTACTGCTATGGAGGGGATCGAGAAGCGTGCCATAGAGGTATATTGTTGTTTTGGGGGTAGAAGCTTGTCATTCCCTTTCAAGGATTTTGTGTCCATAGTAATCGCATGTTTTTATTCGCCCTTTTTATTCGCGAGCCGTCTTATATGCAGATTATCAATTTCGCGGAGGGCGCTCTCCGAAGGGATGCTGAACGAGCCAAAGAGTTGGAGAACCTTGGTACTGAATTGGCGACTCAGAAGTCGCTTTATGATGATGTCCAAGGGAAGGTAAAGGCTCTTGAAGGCGCTTGTCAGAAGGCTATGAGCGAGAAGGAGGAAGCTCTCAAATCCCTCCAGGCTAAGTCCGACGAGCTGCAAAAGGTCCTTGATGATCTAAATTCATCCAAGGAGGCTCTGGAGATGCAAAAGAAGAGGGCTAAGGAGATTCTAGCTGAAGATAGTGCTCGCATCTATTGGTATGGGGAGCGAATTCATGCCGCTTATGAGCATGGACATCCAGACCGAATACTTAACCGCCCCAAGGTTCTCATCCCTGAAAAGGATTTAACTGAGAAGTGGGACAAGCTGGAAGCCGAGGATGCTGATATGGATGAGGTACTCCTCTTAGATTGGCAGAGTTTTCAGGCCTCTCCAATTAGCTGCGAGATCCCTAATCAGAACGCGGAAGAAGAGGTACCACAAGGCGTTTCTCAGTCTGAGCAAGAGGTACCTCTCTCTAAAGCGGTTACTGATTCGAGGGTTGAGGATTCGCTTGAAGCAAATCCGCCCACTGGAGGAGATGAGGGAGCCGCTGAAGGCGAGGAGGGCAATAGGGGTGAAGGAGAGGAAGCTGTAGCGTAGTTTGATTTATATTTTGAACTGTTGTATGTAACAAACTGCCCGTATATATTAATTTTCTTTTACTTGCCGCTTTACCTACATGTGCGATTGTCGTTTTATTCCTTGTTGTCCTTTATTTTCATATGTTACCCTTGTCTTTTGCCGACTTCATCCTTGTAATTCTTTGTAGTTAGTTTCGTTTTCGCTAGGGTGGCCAGACCCTTTTTGCAATTTTTTGAGTACTCGTTTATTCGCTTAATTTTATGCCTTATCTTATGATTTTTCTTTCGAAAATAATCATAAGGTTAATCATAAGGTTTTGCGAGTGATGCGTAATCATGCATCCGCCTTTCTTTAATAGGCAACACATTTATGTGTTTTTAAGATTAACCATAAGGTTTTGCGAGTGACGCGTAATCATGCATCCGCCTTTCTTTAATAGGCAACACATTTATGTGTTTTTAAGATTAACCATAAGGTTTTGCGAGTGATGCGTAATCATGCATCCGCCTTTCTTTAATAGGCAACACATTTATGTGTTTTTAAGATTAACCATAAGGTTTTGCGAGTGATGCGTAATCATGCATCCGCCTTTCTTTAATAGGCAACACATTTATGTGTTTTTGTGATCATGTTGAAAAGGATCCGCCTTCGGACGTAGTATATTGAATACCTTTATTGATAAAGAAAAAAGGCTTCTTATTACATGGGTACATAAACTGCGTGGGATCAAAGCCTCATTAAAACCTTTTATCAGAAAACCCAGTGGGAAAAACTCATAAAAGGAAAAAGAGTACTCGTCATTTCCTTGAACTACTCGGCCTGTTTATATAGGCGTAGATTCTCTAGATTCCAGGTGCGCGGGAGCTTTTTGCCGCTCATTTCTTCTATTGCAAAAGTTGATGGTCCTAGCTTCTTGGATACTTTGTATGGTCTGATCCAGTTGACACCTAATTTGCCTTTGCCTTCTCTGGATTGTATTTTATCCGCTTTTTTCAAGACCAAGTCGTTCTCGTTGATTATCACTTTTCGCACCCTTCTGTCATGATATTTCTTGATTCTATTGCGGTACACTGCCATTTGCATGTAAGCTTTTTCCCTTCGTTCTTCAACAGAATCCAATGCATCCCTAATATTGATAGGATTTTGTGTGTCGCAATAATAAATTATCCGATCTGTAGGCGACTTGATTTCAACAGACAGGACCGCTTCGGCTCCATAAACCAGCGAGAAAGGTGTTTCGCCCGTTGCTGCTTTTATAGAAGTTCTGTATGCCCATAGCATATGGGGTATCTCATCCGCCCAACCTATTTTTTTATCACCTAGCCGCTTCTTGATTCCCTGAATCATGGCCCTGTTGGTAACCTCTGTCATACCATTCGATTGAGGATGATTTACAGAAGAAAAATGATTCTTGATTCCCATGCTTTCGCAGTATGTTTTGAATTTGACACAGTTGAACTGGGTGCCATTGTCGGTTATAAGCTTTTGTGGGATTCCAAATCGCATGATAATGTTCTCTCGTAAGAACTTGATCATTCGCTCAGGTGTTTGAGCGGCTACTGCCTCTGCTTCTACCCATTTGCTGAAGTGGTCAACTGCGACTATCAAGTACTTCCTTTTCTTTGTCGTTTCTGGGAATGGGCCCACTATATCGATTCCCCATGTTGCGAATGGCCATGCCGTCATTATAGTGATTTGTTCGGCTCCGGGAACATGCTTTTCATTCGCATGGATTTGACAGCTGCGATATTCCGCTACCATCTTCCGGGAATCATCCACCACCTTGGGCCAGTAATATCCCATCAACTTAACCTTTCTTGCCAACGCCGCCGAGGCTTCATGTGCGCCACAAATTCCTTCATGTAGTTCTCGCAGTACGTAGTCTCCTTCATTGCGGCTAATGCATTTCAACCATGGACATGTATACGATTTCCGATACAAAGTTCCATCTCGAATTGAGTATCTCGCTGACTGCCCAATTAGCTTTCTGGCTAAGCTTTTATCAACCGGCAAATCTCCCTGTTCCAAATATTGGCGAATGGGCATCCGCCAATCTTCATCATCTACCAGTTCTTCGATGACCATAATCTGATCGACTTCGAACGCTGGTGCCTATCTTATCTCCAAATCGCATGCTTTTTTACTCCATGGTTCTCTACTCGCCGCTGCTTTTGCCAATTCGTCAGCCTTTGTGTTTTGGCCCCGCGGAACATGCACCATTTCCCAAACGACTCCCTTGCGTGTTAACTCCTGCATCAATCTGCCGACCTCTTTATGGTATTTTACTAGATCCTCCTGTTTCACCAGATAATTTTTTGTGATCTGATTTATCATGAGTTTAGAATCGCTGTAGATTACCACTCTTTCTGGCATAAGTTCATTAAGCAACTTCAATCCGTATATCATTGCCTCATACTCTGCGGCGTTATTGGTAGTTTCGAAAGTTAACTTTGCCGCATAGTACAAGCGAATAGCCTCCGGGCCTTTGATGACGACTCCCAGTCCAGCTCCCTCTGTGGATAATGCCCCATCTGTGAACATGCTCCACTCTTCTTTTTGTGCCTTTGGACATTCATCGTCATCCCACGTGAACTCATTCACGAAATCGGCGAGTACTTGACTCTTTAGTGCTGGTCTTCCTTCATAGCGAATATCGAATTCTCCTAAGCGAATTGACCATTCCATCAATCGGCCGGATGCTTCAGGTTTCTGCAGTACCTTTCGCATTAGAATACCAGTTCTCACAATGATAGTATGCGCCTGAAAGTATGGCTTTAATCTAGCCGCCGTGGTTATCACCGCGAGGGCCATTTTGTCTAACTTCGAATACCGGAGTTCTGCATCCTTCAAGACTTTGCTCACATAGTACACTGGATATTGTTGTCCTTCTTCTTCTCGCACCATCACAGTGCATATCGCCATACTGGTGACGGATACATAAAGAAATAAATCTTCTCCATCCTCCGGCCTGCTCATTAAGGGCGGATAACATAGTAATCGTTTTATACCCTCAAATGCCTCTTGACAATCCGGCGTCCATTCAAAGGACTTAGATTTTTTGATGGCATTGTAGAAAGGTAGACATCTCCTAGCTGAGCATGATATGAATCGCCCTAATGCCACCAACCGCCCATTCAGTCTCTGTACTTCTCTTACGTTCCTCGGTGTTTTCATCTCCATCACCGCTTTTACTTTCTCCGGATTCGCCTCAACTCCCTTTCCGCTAACAATGAAACCCAGGAATTTTCCTGCTCTTGCTCCAAACGTGCATTTTTCTGGGTTCAATTTGAGGCCATATTTGATCAGCACTTCTAGGATTTCTTTAATATCCTGCGGGTGGTCTTGCATCTTCTTGCTTTTAATGATCATATCATCTACGTAGATCGAGAAGTTCTCGCCTGACTTGTCTGAAAATATCTTGTTCATCATCCGCTGATATGTTGCTTTCGCGTTTTTCAGTCCAAAAGGCATCACCTTGAAGCAATAAGTTGCCTGATGAGTTATAAATGATGTCTTGATTTCATCCGCCTTCTCCATGGGTATCTGATGGTAATTGGATTTCACGTCGGTGAATGATAAAGCTTCAAATCCTGCCGTCCCATCTACCAATATATCAATGTTAGGTAGCGGATACATATCCTTCGGACAAGCTTTATTCAGATCTTTGAAGTCGACGCACATTCGGTACGTTCCATTTGGCTTTTTGACTAGCACCACATTGGCTAGCCACTCCGGATAGGTGACTTCTTGAATTGCATCTGATTTTAGCAAATCCGCCACAGCTTTTTCAATCGCCTTCTGCCTCTCTGGAGCGTGTCCTCTCTTTTTTTGTCGCACTGGGGTTGCACCTTTGTCCACATTCAAACGATGGGTTGCTATGTCTGGACTTATTCCTTTCAACACTTCATTTGGAGCTGCGAATGCTGACTCGCATTGGATCAACACCTCGGTAATGGCTTTCTTCGTTTCTTCTGGGAGTCCTGCCGCTATTCATACGTTCTTGTCATTTGAGATGGCGAATAGTTCTGTTTCTCCCAACGCTTCCGCCGGCAACTTCTCATCAACTTTATCCTCTTCATCTGGTTTGGTTCAAGTGACAATGTATAGGCTTGTTGAGATACAAGTTGATCACCTTCCACTATGACTCGCCCTTGGTGTGTTGGCAAATGTAACGTCAAATGCTTCATTGAGATGAGCGATTCCGTTTCCGATAGGAACGGACGCCCCATAATTATGTTGTAGGCCAATGGGAGATCAATAATTGCGAATTCTAGATCACCTCGCCATTTTAGATTCTTATCACCCATTTCTGCCTCCAGCACCACCTGTCCACTTATTTGAGATGATTGACCTCCAAAACCAGTTACATCCATGAACGTATGTTCCACTCGTTCGTCATTAATTCCCAGCTTGTTGAATGCAGTCCGAGTAATAACATTACAAGAACTGCCTGTATCAATAAGGACCCGCTTAACGTCCCATCCTTCTACGGCCATTGTAATCACCAAAGCATCCGCATGTGGCTCCGTGATTCGTGCAAATGAGTAATTGAGGGCATCCCCCCTATGTGTGTTGCTTTTTCGCTGTTCACGGTGAGCCCTTTTTGTTGGAGGCTCATAGATCCCGCCTGCTATCACGTTTATCACCCCTTTTTTCTGCTTCTTTTCTGGCCTTGCATCCACTTCATGCGGGAGCGTTGTTTTCTCGTCACTCGCCTCTTTTCTTACGAATTGACTCAGTTTGCCTCTCTCGATCAGCTTTTCAATCTCCTTCTTCAATTCATAGCAATCGTTTGTGTCATGGCCATTCAATCTGTGGAACCTGCAATATTTGTTAGGATATCTCCCCAAATTGGTTCGTCCCTTGGCCTCAGGAAACTGCACATCCTTTTTCAGGGGGCTTTTCTCGATCCAAAGTAGCACCTCATGACGAGTCGTGTTCAATGGTGTTTGGTATCCCCCCCCCTTGAAAGGAACGATTGCCCTTTCGAACAAAATTATCCTTGTAATGTGTTTGGTTTTGATGCCGTCGACCATCTGAAGTGTATCTAGCCACCTCCCTTTCTCGCCTTGTTTGAGCTCTATGCTCCCTGTTAACGTCATCCACCTCCATGAATTCTTTTGCTATCTTCATGAGTTCAGCCACGGTGCGTGGCTTGTTCCGGATGATTTCCTCCCGCATGCTCCAATCTGTGGTTCCATCCGCCATGATATTGCGAATGCTCACTATATCCGGGTTCTGTAACCGCACCAGAATATCATTAAATGCGACAACAAATTCCCTTAGGGAATTATAATTTCTCTGTTTGATCTCCTTCAGCTGCCTATCCGTCACATCCGCTGCTTTACAGCCCACGAACTTTGCACAGAAATCACGACTGTATTGATTCCAGTTGTGAATGGATTCAGTAGGTAAAGACCGAAACCAATCAGATGCCACTCCGCCCAAAGTGGTCGAGAATAATCTGCAAATTATGCTTTCACTCGCTCCTGCAACATCCATTAATTCTCTATAGTTCCTGACATGTGCTTCAGGATCAGAATTTGGGTCCCCATAGTATTTAGGTATCACCGGCGCTTTTATCCTGTGATCTGGAATAAATTCCCGCAACGATGGAGCGAAGGGCGAATCGCTTTGCACCTCTACTCTCGCCCTTGGTGTGTACCCCATTCGCTCCATCATACTCCGCAGTTGATCTTCCAATTCAATATGGGGTATTCGCCGATCCTCTTCCATCCGCTGCTGGTGAACTCTAGGTGGCATCCACCCGCCAATTGGTGTTGAAAGTTGTTCCACCGTGGTTCTAGCCGCCGTCCAGTTATAGGATCAAAGTTCCAAGCGTGTTCCTGTCTAGACGTATTCGCCCCAGACGTCATCAACTCTGAATATCCGTGAACAAAGGGCTCCGTTTGTCGTAGCGGAAGGATTCCTGGCATTCCCGACGTCGGTTGGGATGTTTGCCAGGTCGGATGGATCGTCATACTAGGATCGTGATTCGAGTAGTTGCCTGGGTGGCTGTGTGGGTTCATGCGACTACTCTGACCTATCTGATTTGGCTCTCGAGATGGCTGCGGAAGCGCAGATATGGTGGCAGTAGTCGATGGTTGTGTGGAGATGACAACAGGTTGTTGAGGAGCAGCCGCCACGGCGGTATTGTGATCAGCGATTGCGGTTAGCAAACTAATCATTCGATCCCCCGCCGCTTGGCTCATATTTGAAGCCAAGACTTGTCCTGCCATTTGGACGAAATCGCTATTGGACATCTCCATCTCAGTTTGCACTTGGACTTCCAATAATGGACTCAATTGTCCCGAAGGGTTCGTCGAGCTAGGCACCATAGGTTGTGTACTCGCAGGCTGCGAATTCGCAATCCGTGGACCCCTTGAGTTCATACTAGTTGATCTGGTTGTAACGCCGGTCGTTCGTGATGGTTCTGACATGTTCTTTGTGTACCTTTAACCAAATGTTGGTAAAAAAGGTCCACGATCACCGCACCAATGATAACTTGCTGGATCCGATTAGATGATCTCCACCGTAGTTACCTGCAAAACAGAACCGGAGACAGGATCTCCGGGAAAACTCTCCAACGATCAAGTCAGTTTTTGTAGGAGGGTTTGTAAATTGATAATAGTATTGCTGGAAAAATATGAATGTACCTCCCCCTCTGGCCTTATGGCTTTTTATAAGTGTTTTGAAGTAACCGCCGAGGGCGGTTACTCCTTCTAGGCCACGTCCCTTACGTGGCAACAAATGTGTTTGAGTGGGAGTTTTAATGCTCCGTTTAGGATGTCGGGGTGGTTATTCGCTTTACCCGCTTCCTTTATTCGGAGCCCGTTTGATCTTGGACCATGGGTCTAAGTGTAGATTGGGCCCGTGTTTATGATTCGGCCCGTTTTGGCTTTGCGGATCATCAATATCATATATATCTACTTTAATTGTAATATTCTATTCCAATTATATGTAGTGAAGGATAATTTTTAACCTCTAAGGGACCGGTAATGAACCCGGATCTATCAATAAATATATAATTGATATAAATTTACCTCTTGTATTGCAGATCCATTGATTTGCAGTGGAAAAAACGAACTGCGGCTTCGTATCAATGATCTAGATGAAAGCTATACCCAAGGAGCAATCATCGTAGGTTCATGAACTAAGAACGCACGTCGAGACCAAGTAGGGGGCAACGACTTGTGAAGGGAGAGAGGAGAGGAATTGTCTTTTGCAGTTTTAGCAGTATTTGATGTGTTCTTTGTGTATTATGTGTTTTAGGTTTAGCCTCTTTTAGCTATCTATTTATAGCTAAGCTAAACCCTAATCCCTAACTCATAAGATTACGGACGTGCTTAATGGATTGGTGTTGGACCAATGCCCATTTAGTCCATTAATTCATATATCTCACACTCGCACGTAACGAAAACATACCTTATTGCTCTGTTCCATTCATATATCTCACACTCGCACGTAACGGAAACATACCTTATTATTCTGTTTCATTCATACTCGCAAATAGTTCACACTTGCACGTGTAACCGACATACAATCGAGAACTCAAACAATATATACTCGTTGGAGATATACAACATCTCGCATTACATGTGTAAATAAGAAAAGGGTATGATTTATCCTAGACTTATATCATATCCAGTGTAATTATTATCATCTCAACAGTTATCTATTTTCACAAGTGTTCACAAAAGCAAAACTATTCGAATTCATGAAACATAAAACCTAAAGATGTGAACTTAATAGAGTTTTTCCCTCTTACTATGTTCTTTTTATAATAATTCAATTTGCTTGCTTAGTTAGCCCCTTTCCGAGCTGAATTAGCACCTAGCTCTTGAGAGCATCCTTTTAAGGAAGCCAAAGTGAATTACACATCTTGAACTACTTAAGGGTACGTTTTGAAAAAAACATGTTTTCACAACGTGAGTCTCGCATTAGGAAAAAGGTGAGATTGTCTCTTTTTCTATCTCTTAATCACGAAGCACACATGGTATGAAAAACATATGCTATGGTATTCAATTCCTTCCATCCAAAAGAAGCACATGTCGTGCTCAAAGCAACACCATACGAAGGTTTCAATTCCGATGTGCCATAACATCCAACCTTAGTCTCTCTCGTTATAGGACTACCTTCGGCTATCTAAAGTAGAAGATTTCATTAAATGACTCTGACTGAAATCTCAAATTATGAATAATCTTTAGTATACATACTTATCCACTTATATGTATATCTCTATCTTGCAATTTAACGAACCCAGATTCATTGGTACAACAAGACGACCTCAATTATTGAGAAAGTTCTCGTTTACTAAAAAATTAGCCTCATCCTTATCTTTGTCACCATAATAACAAAATAAGGGTAAACACTCATGTGAGTGAGCTACTTCTATGTCTGACATACTCAATGGTAAATATTCACATACAACATTTGCATATGTGTATCATAATAAATTCAAAAGTAGTTTATTGAATTAGAAATACATGTTCTAAAAAATACATGTAATAGAAGTACGATTAGATCATTAACAATCACTGAGATCATTAACAATCTCGGGGTGCGTTGTTGCTGCTGCGTATGTTGCTACAGAGATTTCCATAATCTCTGTAGTGACAGAAGCTATTTTCTTACTCTTTTGGTTATGGGCTTCAAATCTATGACGCGGCTTTTGATTCTCGTACATGTCTTTCACTGAAAACTTGATTTCTTACTTATTCTACTCCATTTTAGCTCCTATTTGGATTTTTCCAAATAATTAACACCTTGCACACAAGTAACAAATACCAACGTGAAATCTTTCCAAAATAAATAATTAACATATATTTTTCATGAATTTTAATACATTTATACATGCTATTTTAGGTATATTTTGGGCTTATCAAATCTCCTACACTTAAGTTTTTGCTAGTCCTGAGCAAAATTATCATCAAAATTATCCTTCAAACGATCTTTTAAAATAGAATACATTTCCACATAACATTTTTAAATTAGTTAAACCAAAAGATAAATCTCATAAGGCAAATTTATACGCAAAACATCAAACTAGCTAGGATTAAATTGGTTATCATCCGACTTGTATTGCAATTTTTATAATGAAGCATTCGGGACGGGTGAAAGCACAAATGTTTTTGATCTTCGGTCTCAAGGCATTTCTATGTACAAAATTTCCTTTTTCCAAACTTATACTATCTAATAAATATATATATGAATTTAGGTTTTTGATCTCCGCAAGTGCACGGTATACGCTTGTAGTAATAAAAGATATCGATCCCACATGGAACGTTTTTCGAAACAAAACTTATTTATAATCGGTTAAATTTACTTTAAGGTTTATAATATGGAAAATCGTTTAATCGGTTTTGGTTTTGAAATTGCTAGAATGAGAATTAGGTTAGAGTATGAAAACGTTAGAAAATACTCTGATTTAAGAATGAATTTGCAAGATAGGAACTTTTAGTACTTTTTAGAAAAGTAAACAAATGTATTTGTTTGCATTAAGCAAAGAAAACAACTTTAAACTTTGTATGAATTATAAGGATGAAATAAATGACGGAACCTCTAATTATTAGGCTTTGAACACGACAAAATCCTATCCGGGATAATTGCCCTTAATCAAATTAAAACTCTTTCGAGATAATAATTTGCCTAAGTGTTCAACAAAGTTTCCTTGTAAAGATTTTGAATTAAATACGTTTTAATGAAAACACCAGCATCCACTTCGGATCCTTTACCAAAGTGCTGCATAAAAATCTATCGAATAGAACGGACTTTATTAGATTGAAATATAAATTGATACAAGTTTACAGAGAACATGGAGCATGGAAACATTCGACGACTTGCAAGTGAATGGGTTGTCAATCCTTTCCTTGGGTTTCGTTAGAGTTTGTCAGGCTCAGGGGCGGATCCTCTACTCAATCTTCTCATTGAATCTTCGTAATAGAGACTGGGTCGGTCTATTACCAAAATGAAAACTAAATTGGAACAATGTCTAAACGCTACTGAACTTGTTATTATTGAATAAACAATGTGTGTACATCATATTGTTTTGAACAGAAATGAAATCTAATCTCTGACTCATTTCTGAGTCAGAGTTTCTGTATAAACTCTGCACTAATCTTCTTTTCTGACTCTCTCATCTTTTTCAACTCTCAAATCAATACTTTATTTATAGATGTTGAAGAGTCGTGATTGAAGTGTCGTGTCCGCTGGGGAGAGTCGTATCCGTTGTGAAGAGACGTATCCGTTGTGAAGAGACGTTTCTATCCACCCGAACGAACGTGTTTCTTGGAATTTAAACATGTGTTTATTGTGCTTGGCAGAATTTCTGCTCTTACCGAGAATGAGGAATTGATTTTTCAGCCTTCGAACGAAAGGGTGTGTCCGAGAATTTGAGATTCTCGGTCGCGGCCCCAAATTCTCTACCGAGAATTTTGGATTCTCTACCGAGAATTTGGAATTTTCTCCTGTTTCTGACTTCGGTCTCGTCTTCCTTGTATCAGTGTGCTGATTTCTTCGTCTTTTAGCTCCTAACTTAGGGTTTTTCCTTCGTTTTTGACCTCTTTTCGTTCCTATTTGGATTTTACCAAATATTTAGGTACCTTGCAAGAAAGAAACATATTCGAAAGTAAAAGTATTCTAAACAGATATAAACAGTACGAATTCATAGCAAAACTGATGTAAATATTGATGATATTTTAGGTATATTTTGGGCTTAACAAATCTCCACACTTAATCTTTTGCTAGTCCCGAGCAAAATTTCACTGAATTTATTCTTTAACTAATCTCTTTATAAAAAAAACATATATCTTGGTATTTACCTTTTAAATTAGTTAATCTGAAAAGACTAACTTCTCATGGCAAATTTATACGTAAAAGACAAAACTAACTTAGTAAAAATACGATATATCATTCGTCTTTGTATTTTCAATTTTTGAATTGAAGTATTCGGGACAATGTAAGCACGCATGTTATTGAGTCTTTCGTCTTAAGGCATTTTTAAGGCACAAAATTTCTTTCCCAAACCTAAACTAATATGTGAGATATATTAAATTAAAATAAGTACTTAGGTTAACTATTTGCTTAGTTACGCCCGAGATAAGGGTGGTCTTGATCGTAACTTTATACCTATTTTATTGCTTTGTGTTTGCTTAAGAGGTACCGACCATGCCATGGGTGGACGCAATCGTTACTTTAAACTTATACACACTTATTATTTTTTTGCTTTTAACGTTCCTTCCATACCTCGATTGTGATAAGGGTGGTTGCAACCGTGACCAAAAGTAAACGGTACTTAATTTTCTTCCCTTCCATACCTCGATTGTGATAAGGTTGGTCTCAATCGTGGCCAAAAGTTAAGAATTCAACTAATTGATTAATTAATATGAATTATAAAATTAAAATTGGGAAAAAGAAAGATAGCACATTCATTCTATATTGATTTAAAATTCAACATGTATTATGGCTAAAGTTTCCTTAAAAACTTCAATTTGGTGTTAATGTAAGACGAAATCAAACCGAGCTAAAAATTGTTAGTTCAATTTAATGCCTATAAACCTAATTGAAAATTTAAAATAAGATTTATTGAATCATGAATTTCATGATATAAAATAGAGATTGAAAATAAAGAATTTATTACTTAAATACATTTACTCGAGACAATTGTACTTAAAATCGTATCGGAGATTTGTGAAAAATTTGAAAAATATTACCCGTATAGAAATATTATTTCTAACGATAATGATAACCTAAACAAATAATCATATTAACTTATGGTTAATTTATGAACATATGAAAAAAAAATGTGTTGCAATATATTAGTGTTGCATTTTTAAATATTGCTTAAAAATTATTCGTTGCATTTATTCATACTAAAAACAAAATGATATATGCAATATCTCCTCCCACACTTAAATTGGACCATGTCCTCATTGGTGCAAAAATTGATAAAACACGAAAAATGTACGAAATAAAGCAAAAGTGTAAGAAATAGAAAAATATGAAATGGATTGTATCCAACATAAATAGAAATTGAAATTGTACCAATCGTAAGCAAAAACATAACATAAGAGATAAATGAGTGGAGAAAAGATAAGATAAAACATATTCTTGTGAAGGTGAACCCGGTGGAGATGGTGTGGACACAACGTTTGGACGACGGAAAAATGATAATAACCAGTGTCATGTTGACGTGTGATCTCTCCGCAAAGTATGGATATTAGATCCACCGCGTAAAATCTTGAACTCATCTCATGGTTGCTTTCAATAATATCATCTAACCGTAAATTCATGTGTCGGTGCTGTGCATGAAGTTGGTTCAAAATTTGTTGCAAATTAACTTGATCATTAACAATGTGCACATCATCAACATGCTCCTCCATTCTACCATAATCATCATCATGAGGCATATCGTTATCCTCACAAAAAAAAATTTCCTGCTTATGACCATCCTCTTTAATTCCATTACCATGTGAACTTGAAGTACCAACATCGAACTTGCAAAACTAGCCAATAGTGGCTAACCACTAAATGAATGTGTAAAAATTGTGTCATAATCCAACATCGGAAAATAATGAAAAGTAGGTGATGGAAAACCAGTCTAAAATACTCGTAGCATCGGAATCAAAGTACGCATAGTAACTTGCTTAGTGGTTGAAACAAAAACATGGACTTGACTGTCAAAAGGTTATCCAATTTAATCTACCATGAAATCCTTGAAGATGTAATCCAAAAGGAACAAATAAATCCTGACTTCAAATCCGTTACCTTTTTAACATGCCCAAAAAGAAAATAGGATAAAAATTTATTAAAATAGAAATTACTATTATCCTTAATGAGCTTGCGAAAAGTGTACGTGAGATTAATTTCATCCAAACTAGGCAAATTATGTCCAACCCGGATTGGTTTGAAAATGGATGGCTTAACAATAAATTCGTTTGTATGATATCCAAACCAAATACTCATCTTGTCATCCCCAACTTCATAAAATCAACCGAAATCCCTAAATGTAATCCCCACATTTTCTGGATCATAGGAAAGAGTAACCAATACAATAATGTCAGTTTCACTATGCACTATGTCCATAATAGTGCTTGTACCACTTGCCCGATCCCATCTGAAATAATGTTGAATGGATGTAGAGGAAACCTGCTGATGTTTAGGTGTGGAATAGAGGATTAGGTTATGGATGTTGTGTTTGGGAAACAAATATTTTGGATAGGTAAAAATTGTGGTAAAAAGTAAAGGTGATATGGTGAGGATTTGATTGTGGAAGAACAAAATGTAGTTTAAACAGAGTGTGTGTAATGTTTGTATAAGTGATAGGGTTATATATGTGTTAGGAAGTAGTGTAGGAAGAGGAAAAGGTTGCAAAATTGTCAAAAATCCGGATTAAAATCCGCCTACAGGTCGCGTGTCGCGACCGCGAATAGCAAAGCCTCGACCGCGGCACGCGACTTTCAGGGAATTTTCTTCTGAAAACTTGTGTTTTCGCTGAAGTTACCGAGAATTATTAATTCTCGGTCGAGAATCTGCATCTGGCAGCGACAAAAATGTGCGTAAAAAAACTCCGTTTGTGCAATTTTCTAGGTAAATATGTCCTATAATTAAATAAATCTGTACCTGAACTTAAAAACACAAATTTAAAACATTAAATACAAGGAAAACCAAAGGTTTATCCTTATTAAATTTGAAGTAATGAAACAATAAATGTCTTAAACAAAGTTAATGTAGAATCAATCTTCATTAATTCACATAAGGTAAATTAATCTTCTAAACGATAATGAATGTAAATTTATGTAGGTATTTATTCATGCATAAAATTTAAACATGAACCTTATTCAAATTAAAGCAGCATTCAAATAAAGAAACATTTAACCTTAAACATTAACCTTATTCTAATTGATACAGATTCATATGAAAAATTGTATGTTTTATTTTAATAAGTTCATACTGATATAATAATCAGCATGATATAAGTTCATGATTTCATAATTAAAACTAAACTCACGGGTTGCATGAAAATGAAAATTTAGTATAGTTAATAATGATCATAACTTATTAACATTGAAGATATATATGAGCAGATTCATTTGCTAATAGTTTATAAATTTGAACAGACATAAACCATAATATAAGATTATAATATAAGATTAAAGTATGAGAATGAAACAAATTTTTATTGCATAACACATATTTGCATAAATGAATATTAACATATGTACAAGAAAGATTAGAAACAAACCTATATACAAAAACAAATGAAAATTTAACAAATCAAATTATTTATCGCTGATTCATATTAAATCTAAAACATTGAAACTTATGCAGAATAATGAAATGACATACAGATTCATTTTAACATTATAGACAAATTCATGCTGAAGGTGATACTGTTCCATATGAACATATATACAGATTCATTCAAATAATTTGCATAGTTAACACATACGAATCAAAAAGAACCAAAGAATCAAAGTTGATATGTTATCAAAATTGAAAAACATATATACAGAACAAAACTTAGAATTATCATATAAAATGAATGTTCATGAAATAGTTATTAATGATTTACAATTTATGAGCGTGTAATATATATGAAAAGTCAGATGTTCAGAAACATTTCTGAAATGGATACAGATTCAAAATAATTACAGAGTCATTGGAAAAGTTATATTGTTTCATTTAAACTTGGATTCAGATTAAAAGTTAAACTATTTCATTTAAATTTAGATTCAGATGTATTCGTATAACTTGTATGGTTAACGTATTTTTAAGCAAAAAAGAATTAAAGAATCAAATTTGATAGTTTATTAAAATTAGAAGAACACATATACATAAGAACACAAAGAACATACATATATAAAAATGAAAACAAACCTATGTACAAACTATACACAACAAACAGTTTTATTATATCTTTGTTCTTCATTATGTGTGTAAATGGGAAATGGTGCACTGTAGCATTCTGAAATATCAGGACGCTTGCTGCGTGCAGCAGTAATCTTCATGGAAGATTTATGCTTGGAAATCATTGTTTTTAAAGAAAGAAAAAGTTTCTGTAACTTTTTGAAAGGTTGAATAATTGGAGAAGAATATCAGATTTTGTCTGAAAGAGATGAAAAGTATTGAAATCTGATCTTCTCTAATTATTTATAATGATGTTAGGATGAATTAAAGTGTCTGTTGGTGGCAAAAAGGCACAAATTCACACCATTTGATCATGAAGAGACTTAATTTTTCAAAACTTGCAACAATGGTGCATGAACTGAAGAAGAAAGAAGAAATACAGGTCTGATATACACCCGTGTCGTGACCGGAAATGGCGATTCTCGGTCGCGACAAGTCATTTTTAAATTTTTTTTTTTTTGGTTTCGCTGAAGTTACCGAGAATTTCAATTCTCGGCCGAGAATTTCGATTCTCGGTAAGTTCAGAAGTTTTTTTCTCTTCCTTTCCTTGAAAATCCTGAATTCTCTACTGAGAATTCATATTCTCAGTAAGTTCGGAAATTTTCAAGGCAGAGAAAGTAAGATTCTCAACTGAGAATTCACATTCTCAGTAAGTTCAGAAATAAAATTTTTTTTGCAAAACATTTAGAAACATGACTTAAAAGAATTTTTATTGGATAAAACTTGTTTATACACAAATCAAACTTACGAAATAAAAATAAAACAAAAATAAATTAAACTAAAAACAAATAAACATAAAAATTATGAACAAGAGATAAAAAGTACGAAAATCTAAACGTAAAACTAAGCGAATTAATTTTCAAAGAACTTGTTCACAAATTCAATTGCTTGAATTTGAGCTTATTCATATTCAAAATATTTTATCAACTAAATATGGACTTGTCCATTTTAACTTACCTGAAAATAATTTCAAGCGGGGATTAAAAAGTAGAACTATACCCCCAACTTGAAATTATTATTGTATTTTTTTTCTTTTTTTCTTTTTTTTAAACATTTTTTAAGCGCTTTTCTTTTTTTAGCGTTTTCTCAATTTAAGGATCTAGTGATTTCGGTTGAATGCCCAAACTTCTAGTTCTGGCCACGAACAAAAACTACGCACATGAACCGAAACTTTCAAAACTATATTAAAAGTATACAATTCCTTCCTCGCGGATAAGATAATTTCATCCTACTTGCTCATCTGTCTAAGAAGAGTTGATCGGATGTTTCTAAGAGAGATATATGTAGGTGTTTAAGGAAATGATAGGATAAAAGAAGAAATTATTTGGGTGTAATGTAGGAATTGAATAAAAAAAATTTACAAAGAGAATTGATGTTTTGGTGAAGGGTTAAGTGTATAGAAAAGAGGTAAAGGTGTTTGGGAAAATGTAAATTTTCTGGAAAAAATTATATGTCACGTCTGACATGTTGCTTCAAAAAAATTTTGCTTTCCCTTCTGATGTATTTGCTAGCCGAATTTCTTTTCTGTAGACTCATTCTGTGAATTTATATTGATGATCAAATCTCCATGTTATCTGTGAAAAAACTTGAATTTTTTATCTGCAAACATCTAATTGCAAACGTTTAAATAACAACGAGGATTTAGTCCTAATGACCATCCTCAAAATAAAAACTATAGAAATAAATAAATACATATATTATAAACCAAGGTTCGAAACAAAACACGAAAAACATAAATTTTTGTTAAAAATTTGGCATTCCCCGGCAACGGCGCCAAAAATTTATTGAGCGATTTCCGTAAGTGCACGATATACGCTTGTAGTAATAAAAGATATCGATCCCACAGGGAACGTTTTTCGAAACAAAACTTATTTATAATCGGTTAAATTTACTTTAAGGTTTATAATATGGAAAATCGTTTAATCGGTTTTGGTTTTGAAATTGCTAGAATGAGAATTAGGTTAGAGTATGAAAACGTTAGAAAATACTCTGATTTAAGAATGAATTTGCAAGATAGGAACTTTTAGTACTTTTTAGAAAAGTAAACAAATGTATTTGTTTGCATTAAGCAAAGAAAACAACTTTAAACTTTGTATGAATTATAAGGATGAAATAAATGACAGAACCTCTAATTATTAGGCTTTGAACACGACAAAATCCTATCCGGGATAATTGCCCTTAATCAAATTAAAACTCTTTCGAGATAATAATTTGCCTAAGTGTTCAACAAAGTTTCCTTGTAAAGATTTTGAATTAAATACGTTTTAATGAAAACACCAGCATCCACTTCGGATCCTTTACCAAAGTGCTGCATAAAAATCTATCGAATAGAACGGACTTTATTAGATTGAAATATAAATTGATACAAGTTTACAGAGAACATGGAGCATGGAAACATTCGACGACTTGCAAGTGAATGGGTTGTCAATCCTTTCCTTGGGTTTCGTTAGAGTTTGTCAGGCTCAGGGGCGGATCCTCTACTCAATCTTCTCATTGAATCTTCGTAATAGAGACTGGGTCGGTCTATTACCAAAATGAAAACTAAATTGGAACAATGTCTAAACGCTACTGAACTTGTTATTATTGAATAAACAATGTGTGTACATCATATTGTTTTGAATAGAAATGAAATCTAATCTCTGACTCATTTCTGAGTCAGAGTTTCTGTATAAACTCTGCACTAATCTTCTTTTCTAACTCTCTTATCTTTTTCAACTCTCAAATCAATACTTTATTTATAGATGTTGAAGAGTCGTGATTGAAGTGTCGTGTTCGCTGGGGAGAGTCGTATCCGTTGTGAAGAGATGTATCCGTTGTGAAGAGACGTATCCGTTGTGAAGAGACGTTTCTATCCACCCGAACGAACGTGTTTCTTGGAATTTAAACATGTGTTTATTGTGCTTGGCAGAATTTATGCTCTTACCGAGAATGGAAATTCTCTGCCGAGAATGAGGAATTGATTTTTCAGCCTTCGAACGAAAGGGCGTGTCCGAGAATTTGAGATTCTCGGTCGCGGCCCCAAATTCTCTACCGAGAATTTTGGATTCTCTACCGAGAATTTGGAATTTTCTCCTGTTTCTGACTTCGGTCTCGTCTTCCTTGTATCAGTGTGCTGATTTCTTCGTCTTTTAGCTCCTAACTTAGGGTTTTTCCTTCGTTTTTGACCTCTTTTCGTTCCTATTTGGATTTTACCAAATATTTAGGTACCTTGCAAGAAAGAAACATATTCGAAAGTAAAAGTATTCTAAACAGATATAAACAGTACGAATTCATAGCAAAACTGATGTAAATATTGATGATATTTTAGGTATATTTTGGGCTTAACAGTTAACTTATCTGCTAGTCACGCCCGAGATAAGGGTGGTCTCGACCGTGACTTTATAAATATTTTTATTTTGTGTCCGTTTAAGAGGTCCCGACCATGCCATGGGTGGACGCAACCGTGACTTTAAACTTTAGACACGTTATTTGACTTTTAATTTTAACGTTCCTTTCATACCTCTATCGTGATAAGGGTGGTCGCAACCGTGGCCAAAAGTACCATTTTATTTATTTTTCTTCCCTTTCATACCTCGACTATGACATGGATGGTCGCAATCGTGGTCAAAAGTTAAGATAATGATTACTTAATCTAATTAATATGAGTTAATAATAAATTTTAATATGGGAAAAGAAAATAGTACCTTGATCCTATATTGACTTAAATCAACATGTATTATGGCTATAGTTTCCCTAAAAACTTCAATTGATTTTAAAGTAAGACGGAATCAAACCAAGCAATAGCTAAAAATGTTAGTTTGATTAATGTCTATAAACCTAATTGAAAAATAGAAATAAGAATTATATTTATCATGCATTGACATAATATAAAAGAAAGATCGAAATAAAGAATATATTACTTATATACATTCACTCGAGACGTTTTCTTTATAAAATCGTTTCGGAGATTTGTAATAATATTCAATATTTGATTGCCCTTGTAGAAATATTTAACTATTTCTAACATATTTATAACCTTAAAAAGCATATATATATATATATATATATATATATATATATTTTCTACTTATGATATATTTTTATCATATAAAGATTT
Source organism: Euphorbia lathyris (assembly GCF_963576675.1). Lineage (NCBI taxonomy): Eukaryota > Viridiplantae > Streptophyta > Magnoliopsida > Malpighiales > Euphorbiaceae > Euphorbia > Euphorbia lathyris. Next base: position 62,001,154 of record NC_088910.1, on the reverse strand, counting down.
TAAGCATATGTATAATTATGAAATTTTACATAGGAAAAAGTAAGTAAATATGTATGCAAAAATTAAAACAAGCATTCGTACTCAAAATAAGCAAGAATTCGTACTCAAAATAAGTAGATGAAATATCGCCTCCTGCACTTAAATTGGACAATGTCCTCATTTGTGCTAAAATTGATAATTCATAATAGATAGAGTATGAAATTATAAATCGAAATAAAGGAGTACGAAACAAACAAGCATAAAATTAAAATAGAAATAGAAATTATGCAAAAGCAAGGAAAGATAAAACCCAACAATGGGAAGGAGAATCCGGTGGAGATGGTGTCAACTCGACTCTTTGGCGGCGGAAATATGATAATAACCGACGACGAGTGGATTTATGCTCCTTACACAAACTATTGATGTTTTCATCTACCTCGTCGATCCTTAAATTCATTTGGCAATTGTTGGCATTGACTTGCTCTAAAACACATTGCCAACCTACCAATTCATCAACATTGGCCCCGGCATCCTCACGTGGTGCCTCTTCTTCATGCCCTTCTACATTCTCACCAACATCTGCTTCCTCATCTTCCTCATTTTCCTCATTTTCCTCCTCTTAATCACATTGACCATGCAAACTAGATGCACCGCCACCCGAACTAGCAAACAAACTCCTAGTCCTAGCCTAGTATGATCTAAAAGTAGGCAGTCATTGGCTAAACACTAATTTTGCCCGTTGAACTGCAGCATAATCCAACATTGGAAAATAAAAACCATGTGGGAGGGATTGGAATTCCGCCAAACCACATGTGCTCCCAAAACAATACCCGTAATGAAATTACCTATTGGAACTTGCCTATTGGTTAAAACGGAGGCCCGGTGTAAATTGTCAAAAATCATCCCAATACTATCTACCACTAAACCCTTGAAGATGCAATCCAAAACAAACAAATCTCGACTTTGAACCTTTGACCATTCAACTCGGCCAGAAAGTGAATAGGATAAAAACTTGTGAAAATTGAAAACACAATGATCCTTAATTAGCTTGCTAGAAGTGTTCTTTGGATTAAAATTATCCAAATCGGTCAAAGTTTTCCAAACCAAATTGGTTTGAAAATTCTTAGGCTTGTCATAAAAATTTCTTGTAGGAAATCCAAACCACAAACCTATCTCCTCATATCCAACATCAAAATGTTTACCCAAATTTCTAAAAGAAATTCTACCATTCTTCTTATCATATGCCAAAGTAACCAAAAATTCGATAATATATGTTTCACTATGAGGGAAACGCATACTAGCAAATCTTTCAAAACCTAGAACTCTAAGAAATTCATTAATCCTTTCGAAAAAGGAAAAATCACTCACCGTAGCAAAATCTAAGAAGAGCATGTCGATGAATAAGATCTTGGGTGAATGTAAAGGTGATTTGATGTGTAATTAGTGGAAGAAGAAAACGTGTTTGAATTAAAGTTGGAATAGGAAAAGGTGTAAAAGTAGGCTCAAATTCGGCCTATACAGCACCGTGTCGCGGTCGAGATTCTCAAAATCTCGGTCGCGACACACATTTTACAGGGGGGAATTTTTTCTTCCTAGCTTGCCTGCTTGCTAGTCGTCCAGAGATTTTGGAAATCTCAATAGAGATTTTTGAGCTGTTAGCCAAAATCTTGAATATTTGACATTTTCAACTTGTTAAAATTATTTCTTCTTGCACTAATGTTCCTTTAATGATATTTAAACCTGGAAAACTTAAAATCAAAACTAAAAATTAAATAAAATGTTAGCCTTAAGGGATTTCCTTAATCTAAAATTGATAAAATAGATGATTTCATTAATATTGGAACATATATACACAGTCATATAAAATTGAAAATATGTAAACTAAATATCAGAAACATATTTACAAAGAATTATTCTTAAACACAATCAAAGAAAATTAAATCTATTCTTCATCCTTATTGATGGAAATTCCTCGTGCTTGAGCCCAGTTTATTTTTACTTGAACTGTTAACTATCTCTCTTGTGAAGAAAAAAACTGCGGACCAAGACGAAATTCACGCTTGACAAGACCTTCGTTCTCTAAGAACTCGAAATCAAGGATGGGGAATGGTTCATTCTTGCTCTAAGGAACGAAAATTATGCCCTTGGCACCTACAATAGTTCCACAAACTGAATTCCCATATCCAATTTTCTTATTCTGCGAACGTGAGGTAGATATCAAACCTTCCATCAAAAATTTTGATGAATCCACAACATTACCTTGAAGTATATCTCCCAAAACATATAAATCTGTGTCACGGACTACATTTCCGTAAACATATCCAAAAATACTATAACAGAGGTACTTATGGAGATATAAGATGGAGTTGGAATTAATTAATTTGTATAATGCAAGATGTGGATTAAAACGCCACAATCCTGTCAACATCCTCCATATATCTCGAGAAGTCATATCTCTACCAGGATGGATACTTTATGCTCCACGTGGTGGAAAACCAAACCATGCATGTAATTCGGGATAACTGAATGTAAATTCTCTTCCATTATTGCGAAAATTGAGACGCACTCGCTGCTTATCGACGAATCGAACTGTTGAAAAGAACTCTACTGCCCAATTTTCTATAATTGGGAAACGCATGGATGAAAACTTATTCCATCATAAATTGTTAAGATAATGATTAATATCTCCGCTGATACCGAGTTCATCATTCAAGAACTCATCCATGTACATCATGCCACAAAACATGACGTAGAGGAAGTGCAAATAACGACGTCCCTCATCTTCGTTGAAAATTGGGAACCACGCACCATAACGTGCCGAAATATCAACACGCTTTCCGCAAGCGGGATACGTTTCTTCAAATGTTTTGGAGCCGGAGTCATGATAAAGAAAATTTTTTGTGTTTAAAACTTAATGAATCAAAACAGAGAATTCAAAAATTCTAAAAATAGATGAAAAGATTATGAAAAATTTGTAAAAAATTTCAATTTATAGGTTTTAAGCCCAAAAATCATGACTATTTAAAATGAAAAGGTGCCTTTGGTGCCTTTTGGTAAAAAAATTAACTATAAAATTCGAATTTAATGCATGAGAGAAAAAGGAAGGAGAAGAAAATCAATCCACCAGCGCTGGAAAAATGTGTGTCGCGGTCGAGATTCTCAGAATCTCGGTCGCAACACGCCTTGCCCTTTGGCAAGGAGCTGCGCGCTGGTCCTCCTTAATTCTCTGTAGAGATTTTCAAAATCTCTATATGAGCGGAAAATTGTCTAAGGCTTTAAAAACAGAAATCTCAGATGAGATTTTAAAAATCTCTCCATAAACAGAAATTCATCTAACTCTAAACAAGAGTCACTGACGAGATTTTTAAAATCTCTATACAAACAGAAACTTTAAGTTTGATGTGATTTCACTTAATTTTTAATTCAATTGAGATTTTTAAAATCTAAAGAAATTTTTTCTAATTAATTACAAATAATTAAGATACATAATATATCTTTAATATCTTTTAATGATCAAAATTATTTTTTTCTAATCTAACTATTATTTTCTAATGAATAAACTAAACTAAAAATGAAATGTAAAAACTAAATATTAAAAACTAAAAACTTAAATATGATAATCCTTAAGAAACCTCAAGGAGCATCTAAATATTGCACAAAATCAATTACCTGGACTGGGTTTCCATCATAATAAATCTTACAACGATGACCGTTAACCTTGAATCGTTCTCCCTTAGAATTTTCCAATTCCAAAGTTCCATGATCAAAAGTATTAATAACTAAATATGGTCATGTCCATCTAGACTTTAACTTACCTGGAAACAACCTCAATCGGGAATTGAAAAGTAAAACTTTATCCCCAATCTCGAAAGTTTTAACCTTAATTCTAGCGTCATGCCAATTTTTCACTTTCTCTTTATACATCTTAGCGTTTTCATAAGACAAGAAACGTAACTCATCCAATTCATTTAAATCGAACAAACGCTTTCTACCTGCACTTTGTAAATCATAATTAAGGGTTTTAATTGCCCAAAATGTCTTATGCTCTAATTATACTGGTAAATGACAAGCTTTACCATAGACTAATCTATATGGTGTCATTCCTATAGGTGTTTTAAATGCGGTATGGTATGCCCATAGCGCATCGTTAAGCTTTTGAGACCAATCTCTCCTAGAAGATGAAACTATTTTCTCTAATATCCACTTAAGTTCCCTATTTGAGATTTCTACTTGACCATTTGTTTGAGGATTGTATGGAGTAGAAACACGATGATGTACTCCATATTTCTTCATAAGCGATTCAAACTTTTTGTTAATAAAATGAGTACCTCCATCGCTTATCATTGCTCTAGGAACTCCAAATCGACAAAATATATTTCTTAAAAACTTAACAACTACCTTAGCATCATTAGTCGGGGTTGCAATAGCCTCAACCCACTTTGGAACATAGTATACTGCTACTAAAATATAATTTTAGCCAAAAGAAGGAGGAAAAGGACCCATAAAGTCAATTCCCCATACATCGAAGATTTCAACCTCCAATATATTATTCAAGGGCATTTCATCTCTTTTGCCCAAATTTCCTACTCTTTGACACTTATCACAACGATTAACAAACAAATGAACATCTTTAAACAAAGTAGGTCAAAAGAATCCACATTCTAATACATTTCCAACTGTTTTGCTTGTACCGTTATGACCTCCATAAGAGCTTGCATGACATTCAAACATAATAGAATAACATTCTGACTCACTAACACATCTCCTAAGCATGACATCACCATATATTTTGAACAAGAATGGATCTTCCCAAAAGTATCTTTTAACATCTGAAAAGAATTTCTTCTTTTGATGGCAACTCAACCCATCAGGAACTATTTTTATAGCAAGTTAATTGGCTATATCCGCATACCATGGTGTTATTACACTCTTTACTTGCATGACATGTTCATCAGGGATATCATCTCATATTCCTACAGTCTCACTAGTGGGACCATTTTCATCTTCAAGTCTAGATAGATGATCGGCGACAAGATTCTCAACTCCCTTTTTATCTTTAATTTCAATATCAAATGCTAGCATTTCCTTTTCGGTTGTTGTATAATTTAATTGAGTACCATATAAAGTATGGCTTGCATAATATATGACATGAAGTTTCTTATCTTTCCTTTGACCTAATACACATCCTACGGCTAAATCACTTGCATCACACGTGATTTCAAAAGGTAAATCACAATCGGGCTTAGCAATTATGGGTGCACTAACTAAAGCAGTTTTCAATGTATTAAAGGCTTGCAAACAATCCTTGTTAAAGTCAAAAGGAGCATCTTTCATAAGCAAATTAGTAAGTGGCTTGGCAATTATAGAAAAGTTCTTTATAAACCTTCTATAAAAACATGTGTGTCCTAAAAATGACCTTACTCCCTTAACCGTGGTTGGCGGGGGTAAATTTTCAATCACTGAAGTCTTTGCTCTATCCACTTCCAATCCTTTTTCAGAAATTTTATGTCCTAAAACTATTCCTTCATCTACCATGAAATGACATTTTTCCCAATTGAGCACTAGGTTAGTCTATTCACATCTAGACACACTTTATCTAAGTTTTGTAAACATGCATCAAAAGAATCACCATATACAGAAAAGTCATCCATGAATACTTCCATGATATCTTCAATAAAATCGTTAAAAATAGCAGTCATACAATGTTGAAAAGTTGTAGGTGCATTACATAGACCAAAGGGCTTTCTTCTATAAGCAAAAGTTCCATATGCACATGTGAAGGTAGTTTTATCTTGGTCATCCGAGTAAATATAGATTTGGAAAAATCCGGAATACCCATCTAGGAAACAATAAAATGCATGACCGGCTATCCTTTCAATCATTTGATCAATGAAAGGAATAGGAAAATGATATCTCCTAGTTGCCATATTTAGATTCCTATAATATATACATGCCCTCCAACCTGTGGTGGTTCGTTTAGGTATTAACTCTCCATCATTTCTAACTACGGTCATACCTCCTTTCTTAGGTACACAATGCATCGGACTAACCCATTCACTATCTGAAATTGGATATATAATCCCGTTATCCAAAAGTTTTGTAATTTCATTTTTAACTACTTCTTTCATATTAGGTGATAGGGGTCAAAAACCCTATCTTTGGGTACGGTTTTAGGACGGTTTTTAGCGTTATTTCATGAATAAGCGAGCAATTCTCGCATTTATATGCTTTTGTGTGAGTTAGTTAGAAATTGGAGATGCTTTATTTACTTTTCATTGTTTAGGCTCGTTTTCTGGTTATTTTAGGCAAATATGGACAAAATAGCATGTACGTTAAATTTCCACTATCTTTTATACCTAATTGATCCGCCAAAAGTCGCACCAAACGGAGTGTTTACTCAAAATGAGCGATTGGCGGGTCAATTTAGCCTCGGAACTAATGTTATTTGGAGTTTTCGTGCATGTGCAGGCTAAAACAGGAACGAGTTCGGGTGAAAGTTGCGTTTCGGGACATCCAGCAGTTGCGCAAGGCGTTCTGGGCAATCTCGCTCGTCGAAATGGCCATTTAGGGCCGGATCGGCGAGCTGGCACTGCCAGTCCATCGAGCAGGACTTTAAGGGGCAAGCTCGGGCGAACTGGCCTTCGTAGGCCAGCTCGCGACGAGCTGGCCTGCACAGGCCAGCTCGCCGAGCTAGCTCGCCCAGCTCGGCGAGCTGCCCTGTGGGAATCAGTCAAAAGACTGATTCCCGATCCCACGAAGCCACAATTGACTCCACGACTTCCCACCCGCAAAAGGATATGAATTAGGTTAGAAAGAGGGCCCGAACCGCGTCTATAAATAGGAATTTCCAATTGTAAAATAGATATCTTTTCATTATTGTAATTTTCTTAGCTTTCCCCCTTGAAAAATCCTCTCCACCTCGTCCATCTCCTTCAACCTCCATTGAAGAACTTTCGAAGCTCCATCCACCGAGGATTGTTCAACGTCCGTCCTTAAGACCTAGGAAGCCGGCTGCAGGCTAGATAGGTTCCCTGAAAGGGATTTTCTTATCACCTTTTATCTTACCATGTTTGTACCCTTTGATACAGTCTGTGAATCTGAGGCTAATTGTATCCCGTGACAATATTCGCCTTTAAAAATATTTTAGCTCTTGTTTTGTTCTATGATTCATTTATTTAATCTTTGTCTTACGCTTTATTCAATTGGTTTAACTTATTTAAAAGCCCCAAAATCTAGTAGGCACATATTGTGAGCTGAATCTGACCTAGTCAGAGCCTAGGATATTGATGACCTCTTAGTTGATTAAGCCCAAATTGCTGAGCCTTAGACCTAGTTTCAGCCTTACAAGGGAATCATGCACTAGAGACTTCAGGAGGGTAAGTAGGGTTAATCGCCTCGAGTACAAGTGACTTAGATTAGGTTTTTAATCTATTGACCTAATAACCTAACTTCATTATTATCGTTCATACCATGTTCCTTCAGGGAATTGCATTAGTGAAAGATCACCTAGGAGTAGTTTAACTTAATTAGGAGTAGAATAACTTAGTTCGAATTAGTATAACTTAGCTAGGAGTAGCATAATTCAACTAGGAGTAGATTAACTTAATCAAAACAAACTCAAAACCCACACAGCCTAGATAACACCTGAGACCAAGTAGCTCGATACTTGTAGTAAATAAATCTTGTGGATTCGATACCTGGACTTTCCAGATTTTATTACTTGATAACGACGGGGTACACTTATCCCTTAGTGAGCCTTGCGGTACCGAACGCCGCGAGGCGCATTAAGTTTTTGGTGCCGTTGCCGGGGGTTTATTTCTTCTACAATATCGAACCAAAGGTCGATTTGTTAGTTTAGGCATTCCTTTGTGAATATTCTTTGTTCATATCATGTATACTTGTTTATATTTATACTTGTTTATACAAATACTTGTTAATAAATTGTCATACAATCGTTTCATACGATCTGTAGTTTTATACTTCTTATACACTTGTAAAATCTCTCTTTCAGCAAATATGGACAGCAGAACTCCAAAACCGTCCATGGCTGACCTCAACAAGAAAATGGATTTCCTTGTGGCCTCTTTTGGCCATAACAACCAAACAAGGACACCGTTTTGTGCACGATGTGGCCAGAATCACCCCGGTGAGGTATGCCATGTCAACCACCATATACCTAGAGGTGAGAATGTAAGTTATTTGGGTGATCGTCAAAGGTATAACTCTGAACCCCCAACTTACAACTTTTATGATCGGGAACACACACAATATCCACCAGGGCCATACGCGGCACCCACAGATAATCTCCCATATCCCCCCCTCTAAATCTGATTTTTATGATAGGCAAACAGAGCGCTCAGAAGGAATAATGGCTCTCTTAAGTGAGATATCCGTCCGACTTGCAGCCAACGAGGAGGTATGTAGAACCCTGAGCAACCAACTCGCTACGATCAGACAAAAGGAAAGGGAGTGCCAAGAGGCGTTCCTCTCACGAGAGGAAACGGTTCAAGCCATCGCCTTGAGAAGTGGCAAGGAAGTAGACACACTCGTGCCACCCCAATCACAAACACAACTGTCACCTCAGGTAAGTAAGGAACCGGAAGTGGTAAGCAACCCCAGTCCCGTGTCTGAAACTTCAGCTCCTGGAGTAGCTGTAGAAAAAGTAGTTAGGCCTTATGCACCAAAATTACCATTTCCCCAGAAACAGAAAAAGGCCAACTTAGATAAGAAATTTGCTAGATTTTTGGAAATCCTTAGTAGATTAGAAATCAATATTCCATTAATGGAAGCACTAGAGGAAATGCCAAACTATGCAAAATTTCTTAAAGACATGTTGTCGAAAAAGAAAAAGTTTGGGGAGAATGAGATAGTGGCCTTAACAGAACAATGTTCGGCCATAATCACTCATAAATTGCCTCCCAAGCTTAAAGATCAAGGGAGCTTTACCATCCCGTGTAGGATAGGCAACATGCATATAGATAGGGCACTATGCGATTTAGGAGCAAGTATTAATCTAATGCCTTTATCTATTTTCAGGAAATTGGGACTCGGAGAACCTAAACCAACAAATATGACATTACAGCTAGCGGACAGGTCAATCGCATGGCCTCGGGGCATAGTTGAAGATGTATTGGTAAAGGTGGATAAACTGATCTTCCCAGTCGCTTTCGTGGCCTCGACATGGAAGAAGATGACTCCGTCCCCATTATCCTCGGGAGACCGTTCCTTGCAACCGGTAGGACACTGATAGATGTTCATGGAGGTAAACTGGTCCTAAGGGTGCAAGACGAAGAGGTAACATTTAATGTTTATGAATCCATGAAATTTCCTCAGGAGCGTTCCAAGAGCTGTAATTTGTAGATGCATTAATAGACGAATGTGTTGAGGAAGTTAACCATAGCATGAGAGATGCCTCTTTGGAACTTAATTTAGGTAGTGAGGAATGTGAGAACTCAAATGAACCATTCTAAGACCTCCCACCTGAAAAATGTTATTAGATAAAGGGTAGAAAAGAGGACCTTGATCGTGAGATCAAGCCTAAACCTAAAACCTCACTGGAGGAACCTCCAGAACTGGAGCTCAAGCCCTTACCCAGCAATTTAAAATATGTTTTTCTTCAGCCTCCCACAGATTTATCCATTATTATCTCTTCTTTATTGACAGTTGAAAAGGAAGGAAGATTGGTGGAGGTGCTGAAAAAACATAAAGGAGCCTTTGGGTGGTCAATCCATGACATCAAAGGTATCGACCCCAAAATCTGCACACATAGGATTTTTCTTGAAAAAGAGATCAAGCCATCTGCTCAACCTCAACGTCGGCTCAATCCTAACATGAAAGAGGTGGTAAAAGCCGAGGTCATAAAACTCCTCGATGCAGGTATCATCTTTCCAATTTCTGACAGCCAATGGGTAAGTCCGGTGCAATGTGTGCCCAAAAGGGGGGGACAACGGTAATGGAAAATGAGAAAGGGGAATTAATCCCAACTACAAAGGTTACGGGTTGGCGTGTATGTATTGACTATAGGAAATTAAACGAATCCACCCGTAAAGACCACTTTCCTTTACCATTTATCGATCAAATGTTGGAACGTTTGGCAGGGCACGAATTTTTCTGCATTTTAGACGGGTTGTCCAGTTATATGCAAATTCATGTGGACCCTTTGGACCAAGAGAAAACCACATTCACTTGTCCCTATGGAACTTTTGCATATAGACGGATGCCTTTCGGATTATGTAATGCTCCTGCCACATTCCAACGCTACATGATGGCTATGTTTTCTGACATGATTAAAGAGTTCCTAGAGATTTTTATGGATGATTTCAATGTTGTAGGACCTACTTTTGATCAATGTCTTGAAAACATGGACCAAGTCTTAGAACGTTGTAAAGATAAGAACTTGGCACTCAATTGGGAAAAGTGTCAGTTTATGGTCCAAAATTGTATAGTGCTAGGACACAAGGTGTCGGAAAAAGGGATTGAGGTCGATCCGGCAAAAATTGAGGTGATCGAAAAACTGCCTCCTCCTACCAATGTTAAATTGGTTAGGAGCTTTTTAGGACATGCGGGGTTTTATAGGCGATTCATAAAGGATTTCTCAAAAATCACTAAACCCCTCACTCAATTATTACTAAAGGATGCTGATTTTAATTTTAATGAAGAATGTATGTCTGCTTTTAAATTATTGAAAAAGAAATTAATTGAAGCACCTGCCGGATTGGTCCCTTCCCTTTGAATTAATGTGTGATGCCAGCGATCTAGCTGTAGGAGCCTGTCTTGGGCAGAGGGTGGATAAACTTTTTTGCCCAATCTTCTATGCTAGCAAAACCTTAAATGATGCACAACAGAATTATTCAATAACTGAAAAGGAATTGTTAGCTGTAGTTTTTGCCTTTGATAAATTCAGATCTTATTTGGTGCTTTCTAAGGTGATTGTTTTTACTGACCATGCAGCTTAAAAATATTTGATGAGTAAGCAAGATGCAAAACCTAGGCTGATCCACTGGATTTTACTACTCCAGGAATTTGACATCGAGATCAAAGATAAGAAAGGAGTGGAGAACGTGATAGCAGATCACCTGTCCAGGTTAGAGTCAGATCAGCAACCCTCAGAACATGAGGTGATCAAGGAGGTATTTCTGGACGAAACATTATATTCGGTAAAAACTCTCCCCTGGTTTGCAGACATCACGAACTACAAAGTGGGTAACATTCTTCCTCCTAATTTAAATACAAGCAAAAAACGTAAGTTTATGTTTGAGAACAAACAATATTTTTGAGAAGAACCGTATTTATTTCGATTCTGCACTGATGGCATGATTAGGAGATGTATACCTGAAGAGGAGGTGGATTCAGTGATTAATATGTGTCATTCTAGAGAACCAGGTGGCCACTTCGGGCCAGATAGGACAGTGGCAAAAATCCTCCAAAGTGGGTTTTGGTGGCCACAAATGCATAATGATGTCAGTAGCTATATTAAATATTGTGATGCATGTCAGAGAGTAGGGAATATCTCTAGGAGAAATGAGATGCTTCAACAAGGCATACTCGTATGTGAGCTATTTGATGTTTGGGGCATAGACTTTATGGGACCCTTCCCTATGTCGCACAATAACCAATACATTCTTGTAGCGGTTGACTATGTCTCCAAATGGGTAGAAGCTGAAGCTCTACCCACAAATGATGCTTGAGTGGTGATGAGATTTCTAAAAAAGTATATTTTTACCAGATTCGGCACCCCCCGGACCATCATCAGTGATGGGGGATCCCATTTCTGCAATAGGCAATTTGACATGTTGCTCCAAAAGTATGGCGTAGCTCATAGGGTTGCAACACCTTACCACCCTCAGACTAGTGGTCAGGTAGAAGTGTTAAATAGAGAGCTGAAACGTATTCTTGAGAAAACAGTAGGGAATGCTATAAAAGATGTGGGAAAATAGGCTAACGTATAGCAGCGGAAATATAAAATTTTTAACCTATTTCCATTAACCCAAGATCCGTTAATCGTTATTTCATATAAAGAGGGATAAAAGAAATACCTTTCAAAAGTTCTATCTACCGTTGCAAACGAAGTGCCCACAACTCTTACTTCGAGTTCCCGAGCACAAAACAAAACAATTGAAGATCAAGTTAGAATCAACCGTTTATAACAACCAAAGTAGATTGTCTCTAATTAATCAACACAAGATCAAGGATAAAGAGAAAGAGATGAAAATAAATTGAACGGAAGGAAGCGGTAGATAATCTCGTCCTTGAACAGGGGGGTCGAAATTCTCTCTCTTAGTATGCTTAGGGTTTTTCGAAAATTGCATAAAGGGGGGGTATATATATCCTCTTGTATCTAAACCCTAGTTAGATAGAATTAGGTTACTGAATAAGAATTTAATTCGGAATATAATTCTTATTAATTATCTATAATTATATCTTAAATATAAAGATAATATTAGTAACCTTATAGGATAATAATAGGAGTAATATAATCTAATTAAAACTCCTAACTTATTTATCCTTTAATTAATTTAATTCATAATCCTAATCTAATTAGAATTGATAAAATCAAATTAATTATTTATGTATCTAATATACATAAAATCGCCCCCCTTAATTAACTGGGCCTTATTGGGCTCAGTTGGGCTTCCGTCAATTAATTAACATCTGTCTCTCTTTTGGGTTCCAAGTCTTATGTGTGACCCATTAGGTTCTTATTGCTTCTAGCCGTATGCAACTATTAAATTAATTTTCACAGAATTATATTTAATCTTTGCATAACGGAATGAGTACGAAAAATGTGATTGGCAAATCCGGAAACATTCCCCCAGAGCTATAAGAAGACAGGTTGATTATGTCGTTGACCTTTCTGTATTAGTTACAGTATAATTCGATCCTTTATCAACTACATCCTTGAACTGAATCTTATGACTATGGATAATGTCAAGTCACATATAGCGAGACGTTCGTTTTACTTGTACAGGCTGAGTCAACTCCAATTAGATAGGTTAAGAGAAATCTGCATTTCAATCTTAAGCTATCACCTTGCAAGGATTTAGAGTCAAGTCTTCCACAAGCAATCCATGGACATATCTCCCATTTATCGGGAGTGATAAATGCTCAATCCAATGTATAACTATCCTGCAATTACTTCCTGTGATACCCAACGTCTGCCGTTCACACCCCAGAGTCATCTCTGTTAAGGATCGTGTTACAACAGGATCAAAGCGTCACATTCCGTAATCCAGAATTACTAATTAACATTCCTTTGAGTCTGAGGATTACTTATACCTATTAATACCAATGAGATAAATAGGTGACAAGGATGTATCTACCCATCCTGTTATCTCAAGTCAGGTCCCCAATCCTAATGAACTCCTTTTCATTGGATCCACGTAACTGTCCAGATATCTGTATATATGAAGCTTGTGAGATCAGCTTTCTGTCGCGACAGAAGACATTGTTACATGCAAGTCTCAGCTGTGATATGTCAATCCTAAACATATTACTTGACTTGGGGTGGTTTTAAGTTTATTAGTTTATTATAAAGTTTCGTCTCACTTCATGCTTGTATGAACACTTTATAATCACTTAAACAAACTTATGGATTTCCTTTTATTAGACTTTATTTAGTTCCTAAAAGGGATTGCCTTTATATAGTTATAAAACATATATCTCATTAAAACAAACGACATAAAGAACACTTCATTTACATTAAGTTTGTATCCTAGAACAATTGTCTATAGGACACTAAACCCCAACATACTCCCACTTGGACTAAAGCCAATTGTTTCTACAACTTATCCCAGTAGAAGTTAGATGACGATTGTACTTTCTGGGTTAAGGGCTTTGTCAACGGATCTGCAATGTTGTCCTCAGTAGGTACTCTTTCTATTACATCTCCTCTTTCCACAATTTCTCTTACAATGTGGTATCGCTTCAGGTAACGCTTGGATGCATTATGAGACCGTGGTTCCTTTGCTTGTGCAATGGCTCCATTGTTATCACAATACAGTGTAATGGGATTTACAATGTCAGGCACCACACCAAGTTCAGTAATGAACTTCCTAATCCAAACCGCTTCCTTTGCTACTTCCGCATCAGTGATATACTCTGACTCGGTCGTAAAGAAAGCTACGCTTCCTTGCTTGGAACTCTTCCAGCTGACCGCGCCCCCATTCAAGATAAACAGGTATCCTGATTGGGATTTAAAATCGTTCTCATCTGTGAGATGACTTGCATCTGAAAATCCTTCTATTTTCAGATCGCCTTCTCCGTACACTAGGAACATGTCTTTAGTTCTTCTCAAGTACTTAAGAATGTTTTTGACGGCAATCTAGTGCTCGTCTCCCGGATTACCTTGGTAACGACTTGTTATACTTAACGCGAACGCTACGTCAGGTCTAGTGCATAACATAGCATACATAATCGAACCGATTGCGCTGGCGTACGGGACTACAGCTATACGCTTCTTATCATCATCGGTTTTAGGACATCGATTATTGTTTAACTTTACTCCATGTATCATGGGTAAGTTACCTCGTTTCGATTCAAGCATGCTAAACCGCTTTAGCACCTTTTCGATGTATGTAGCCTGTGAAACACCAAGCAGTCTTCTTGATCTATCTCTGTAGATCTTTATACCAAGTATATAAGCTGCTTCACCAAGGTCTTTCATTGAGAAGTTACCAGATAACCATACTTTTACCGACTGTAGTAGAGCTATGTCATTTCCCATTAATAATATATCGTCCACATATAATATCAGAAATGCAACTGAGCTCTGATGCGCCCTCACCTAAGTTAGAGATGAGAACTCACTAAGGGATAAGTGTACCCCGTCGTTATCAAGTAATAAATTTCTGGTTAAGTCCAGGTTATCGTCCACAGGATTTATTTCTGCAAGTATCGAGTTACTTGGCTTCAGGTGTTATCTAGGCTTAGGGGGGTTTGAGTTGGTTTTGCTAAATTAATCTACTCCTAGGTTGAATTATACTATTTCTAACTAAGTTATTCTACGCCTAATTAAGTTACTCTACCCCTAATTAAGTTAAACTACTCCTAAGTGATCTTTTACCGATGCAATTATCCGAAGGAACATGAAGGGATACGATGATAATGAAAATAGATTGTTTAAGCAATTGAATTAAAACCTAAGTCACTTGTGTCCGAGGCGATTAACCCGACCTATCCTTCTAAAGTTCCTAGTTCGTGATTCCCTTGTAAGGCCGAAACTAGCTCTAAGGCTCAGCAATTTGGGCTTAATCTTCTATAGGGTCGTCAATCCTATAGGCACTGACTAGGTCAGATTCATCTCGCAATATGTGCCAACTTGATTTTGGGATTATCGAATGAGTTAAACCAATCAAACAAGCGTAACACAAAGATTAAAGCATTAAAACAATTGGATGAACAAGAACTATAATATATATCAAAGATGGAAAATATTGTCACGAAGTTACAATGAGCCTAGAATTCATAACATGTATCAGAGGCTAGACAGAATGTAAAAGAAGAAAAATCCCTTTCAGGGAACCTGTCTACCAATGCAGGCGTCTTTCTAGGACTTAAGGATGGAGCTTGAGCAATCCTCGGTGAACGGAGCTTCGGAGGTGTCTTCGATGGAGGTTTGAAGGATATGGAGGAGGTGGAGAGGATTTCTCAAGAGGAAAAGCTAAGAAAATTACAAAGATAAAAGATATCTAATTTACATTGGAAAAACTCTATTTATAGGCGTGGCTTGGGCCCTTTTCTTGACCTAATTCGTGTCCTTATTGATGTAGGAAGTCGTGGGGTCCATCGTGGCTTCGTGGGGGCGGAATTGGTCTTTTTGACCAATTCCCGCAGGTCTGCTCGCCGAGCAGGGCGAGCTGCTCGGCGAGCAGGGCTACTCGCGATGAGCAGCGCCCTGCTCGATGAGCAGGCGCCTGGCGGCCTGCTCGGTGAGCAGGCATCCTGCTCGCCCGAGCAGGCACAGTGCCTGGGCGGTGCCTGGGCTGCTCGCCGAGCAGCGCCCGGACTGCGCGACGATGCTCAATTCGCCGAACGACTGCCGCGGGTCCCCGAGACACGATTTTTGCCTGAAATTGATCATGTTTTAACCTGCACACGCACATAAACTCCAAACAACATTAGTCCAAGGGCTAAATTGACCCGCCAATCGCTTATTTGAGCAAACGCTTCGTTTGGTGCGACTTTTGACGGATCAATTAGCTTCAAAAGATAACGGAATTATAATATGCATGACATTTTGGCCGTATTTGCCTAAATTGATCATAAAACGAGCCTAAACAACGAAAAGTAAATAAAACGTTTCCAATTTCTAACTAACTCACACAAAAGCACTTAAATGCGAGAATTGCTCGCTTATTAACTAAATAACGCTAAAACCCGTCCTAAAACCGTACCCAAAGATAGGGGTTTTGGACCCCTATCAAACCTCCTCGCACTTAAAACTTTACTTGTCCCCAAGTAAACTAAAAAAAACTAAACCCGCAATCACAAGCAAGCTAGAAAACCTCCCGGTTTGACTAGGTGCTTGACACAATTTCGAGCATCTGTAATTACATGCATTCGAAAATACAAAGTAGAGACACGATATCCAAAAGCCGCATTTCAATTATCATAGGTCATAGTTTTAAGCAAAAGGACACATGTTCAATTAAACGAGCTTGAGGGGATCGCTAAGTAAAACACCTCACCATAGGTAGTTCACTCAATTCACACAATTTTGGCGGCTAAAGTGTTTACTCTCGGCTTATGTTCTTGCTTAGGATTACGTTGATTTTGCACGTTCATCCGAGTTCCTCTACTATGCTATATGACTCCGATGATATCAAAAACAGCCTCGAATTTGGGTTGTAATGTGGTTAGAGGGTTAAAGGTACAACAAGGGTTAATAGTTCTAGCGCTAGAAAAACAAAGTTCAAATGGCTTTAGCAAATATGAAGTGATTGAGCTTTTTATTCATCCATTATTCTCTTTTTGGGATGTTTTCTTGAGACGTTTTGATTTAAAGAACTGGGGGATGAAGTTCTCCCCTTTTAGTTCGTCTCTTTTCTTTTTTTTTTCTTTTTTTTCTTCTTCCCCCTTTTTTTTGGATAGTGATGCTCATTCACTTCTTAGCCTTTTGGCTTGCTACTATAATGCCATAAACAAAGAAAAAGCGCTAGAAGAAAACAAAGGCTCAATTTGAGCTTTGCAAAAATTTTGGGTTAAGTAGCAAACCAAGTTGTGGTTTGCAAAAAATAGGTTAGAACGAAAGAAAAAATCTATAAACTACAAAAATATAGGCTAAAAGGGGCTTCCTAGAGTGGATGAAAAAGAGAAAATAAGGTAAAGAAAAAGGGTTAATTCTAATGAGGCTGATTTCATCGTTTATCATCTCAAATCATTGCATGTAGGTTCAACACAGTATTAGGTGCAAAATCTGTAATCTTCCACAAGTCAAAGCATTCACACAAAAATGTCAAGAAAAAGAGCTTTTTGATGTTCGCTCTTAGGCTCAAATTCAGCTCACAATTCTTTGGGTTTCAATTTTGTGTTTACTAGTTTTCCCCAAACTCAAGTTTAATATCACATGCCTTCAATTCTTAAGTTATCTACCTAAGTAATGATTTTAGCATTTCTTCAAAAGTAGGGTCTAAATGCAAACTTCAGCTCATGCTCTTACAGATACAAGGATTGTGTCCTACACCTAAACTAGTTGTCATGCAATCTTAGATTCGGTTCTTAGCCCTCAAGGACAAATAACGAAGTTTAGATTCGAAGGAGGTTCACGGTTTTAGGTCCTAAACATGCAAAACCTAAATAAAACCCGAAAAACGCAAAACTAAACTAGACACGACGCAACAAAAATTTAAAAATTCTACAATTTTTGTAAGTTTGTCTACCCCTTAATTAGAATTCCATATTTTCTATTTCTATAGAAAAATAGAAAATATAGAATTCTATTAAATAGAAAAATAAAAATAGATAACTAGAAATATGTAATAAGTTCCAACATTGCATCACAAACCATAAAGTACAAGTGCAAAAAGTTAGGGTGGAGAAGAAAACTTACGGATTTTATCGCAATCGCCAAAAATTTGATGATTTGCGGTGCCAATTTTCTTTTTTTTATTATTTTTTTATTTATTATTATTATTTTTCAGCTCCGTTCGGGATTTAAAAAAAATCTCGAACAGTTTGCTTATCGCGGCCGACCAGCGGGCTGGGCGCAGTGCCCAGTGCCCAGTGGCGGGCTGCGCGCAGCGCCCAACGGCGGGCTGGGCGCAGTGCCCAGCGGCGGGCTGGGCGCAGTGCCCAGCGGCGGCCAGTGCCCAGTGGCGGGCTGCGCGCAGCGCCCAACGGCGGGCTGGGCGCAGTGCCCAGCGGCGGGCTGCGCGCCAGTGCCCAGCGGCGGGCTGGGCGCAGTGCCCAGCGGCGGGCTGGGCGCCAGCGCCCAGCTCGCTCGAGCTGGAGTGCCCAGCTCGGCGAGCTGGGCCTCCTGGGCCAAAATTTTTTTTTTTAAATTTTATTTTAAACATGAAAACTTTAAAATAAAAATAAAAATAAAATAAAACTAAACAACTAAAAATATATATATATTTATTTATTTTTTTTTTTATTTTTTTTAACGAACATTTTTTAAAAAAAACATAAAAGAAAACTAAAAAGACTAAACTAAAAGATCAATTTATAATCTAAATAAAATAAACCTAAAAAGTTTTATTAAAACTTGGGTTGCCTCCCAAGAAGCGCTACGTTATAGTCGGTGAGCTCTACATAGAATTCCCGCCTAGGTGTATGCTTCTACTCGCGTTAGGAACTCGAACTCCTTAACAAATAACCCGTACCTACAAAACGGATTAAGAGCCTCAAATAAGTTTAATGAAAGTAGGAGGCCGAATTTAAAAATATTATGAAAAAGTTTGATTTGCTCCCTTTTGGATTCTCTTGGTAGGTCGAAGAGAATGAAAACTTCTGAACAAGGAGTAAATCCAAACTTTTTGAACTTTTGAGGAAAAGGTAGTTGAGATACACAAGTTTTGATTTGATCTTTTATCTCTACCACATGATTTAGAATTTCAGATTTTGAACCGGGGTTGCTTACCGCTTCCGGTTCTTCACTTACCTCGAGTGATGCATGTGATAGTGGACTTGGTTCTACCTTTTTGTCATTCCTCAAAGAGATGGTTTGAGCTGATTTCCTTTATGGGATTTCTATGTTTTCCTTTATGCCTGGGAGAGCATCTCGGGATTGCTTTTGCATCTCTTGGTTTATTTGAGCCAATTGGTTGCTCAAGTCCTTGCAAACCTCCTCATTGATTGTAAGTCGGGCTGATATTCCTTTCAAAAGGGACAACACCTCATCTTGTGAGCTAGAGGGTTGTGGAGGAACTTGGCTTGCTTGTTCGTAAGGGAACATTCCCAATTCGTTTTCCATGTGCTCATTAACAAACCTATTTGGAGGCCTCAACATGTTAGGGTTCCCGTAAGACAGATTTGAGTGTCGAGGTCTCCTCCAATCACTACCATAAAAGCTGTAAGAATTGGGGTTAGAATTATACCTTTGGTGATTACCCACAAAACTTACACTTTCATTGGTGTTGAAGCTCAGTTTCGCCATCAAGATATCCATTTTCTCATTTAAGTCGGCCATGGAGGGATTGGGAGCCTCATTCTCCAGGGCATGAATGTATTGTCTTGATGGGATAGTAAACTTTTGAGCTTGCCACTCGACTTTTTCTTGCCAATTCATTGATCAGAGAATGCTGAGAAAAAGTGAAGTTCTAGCACAAAGGTTGATAAGTAACAGTATACAGATATGAACAAGTATAGAAAAGTATAAAGAAATTATATATCAATAAGTATAGACGATATAAACAAAGATATTTACAATGAATGCCTAAACTAACAAATCGACCTTTGGTTCGATATTGCAGAAGAAATAAATCCCCGGCAACGGCGCCAAAAACTTGATGTGCCCTCACCTAAGTTAGAGATGAGAACTCACTAAGGGATAAGTGTACCCCGTCGTTATCAAGTAATAAATTTCTGGTTAAGTCCAAGTTATCGTCCACAGGATTTATTTCTGCAAGTATCGAGTTACTTGGCTTCAGGTGTTATCTAGGCTTAGGGGGGTTTGAGTTGGTTTTGCTAAATTAATCTACTCCTAGGTTGAATTATACTATTTCTAGCTAAGTTATCTGATTCTAACTAAGTTATTCTACGCCTAATTAAGTTACTCTGCCCCTAATTAAGTTAAACTACTCCTAAGTGATCTTTTACCGATGCAATTATCCGAAGGAACATGAAGGGATACGATGATAATGAAAATAGATTGTTTAAGCAATTGAATTAAAACCTAAGTCACTTGTGTCCGAGGCGATTAACCCGACCTATCCTCCTAAAGTTCCTAGTTCGTGATTCCCTTGTAAGGCCGAAACTAGCTCTAAGGCTCATCAATTTGGGCTTAATCTTCTATAGGGTCGTCAATCCTATAGGCACTGACTAGGTCAGATTCAGCTCGCAATATGTGCCAACTTGATTTTGGGATTATCGAATGAGTTAAACCAATCAGACAAAGCGTAAGACAAAGATTAAAGCATTAAAATAATTGGATGAACAAGAACTATAATATATATCAAAGATGGAAAATATTGTCACGAAGTTACAATGAGCCTAGAATTCATAACATGTATCAGAGGCTAGACAGAATGTAAAAGAAGAAAAATCCCTTTCAGGGAACCTGTCTACCAATGCAGGCGTCTTTCTAGGACTTAAGGATGGAGCTTGAGCAATCCTCGGTGAACGGAGCTTCGGAGGTGTCTTCGATGGAGGTTTGAAGGATATGGAGGAGGTGGAGAGGATTTCTCAAGAGGAAAAGCTAAGAAAATTACAAAGATAAAAGATATCTAATTTACATTGGAAAAACTCTATTTATAGGAGTGGCTCGGGCCCTTTTCTTGACCTAATTCGTGTCCTTATTGATGTAGGAAGTCGTGGGGTCCATCGTGGCTTCGTTGGGGCGGAATTGGTCTTTTTGACCAATTCCCGCAGGTCTGCTCGCCGAGCAGGGCTACTCGCGACGAGCAGCGCCCTGCTCGGCGAGCAGGGCTACTCGCGACGAGCAGCGCCCTGCTCGGCGAGCAGGCGCCTGGCGGCCTGCTCGGCGAGCAGGCATCTTGCTCGCCCGAGCAAGCCTCTGGTGGCCTGCTCGGCGAGCAGGCATCCTGCTCGCCCGAGCAGGCACAGTGCCTGGGCGGTGCCTGGGCAGTGCCTGGGCTGCTTGCCGAGCAGCGCCCGGGCTGCGCGTCGATGCTCAATTCGCCGAGCGACTGCCGGGGGTCCCCGAGACACGATTTTTGCCTGAAATTGATCATGTTTTAACCTGCACACGCACATAAACTCCAAACAACATTAGTCCAAGGGCTAAATTGACCCGCCAATCGCTTATTTGAGCAAACGCTTCGTTTGGTGCGACTTTTGACGGATCAATTAGCTTCAAAAGATAACGGAATTATAATATGCATGCCATTTTGGCTGTATTTGCCTAAATTGATCATAAAACGAGCCTAAACAACGAAAAGTAAATAAAACGTTTCCAATTTCTAACTAACTCACACAAAAGCACTTAAATGAGAGAATTGCTCGCTTATTAACTAAATAACGCTAAAACCCGTCCTAAAACCGTACCCAAAGATAGGGGTTTTTGACCCCTATCAAGCTCCCACTTGCTTTCTTATAAATGCAAGCTTCTTTGCAATTTTGTTCGAAACCAAATTGTTTTATGGTTTCGTCAAAATGCTTGTTCCAACTTCTTGATGCTTGCTTGAGTCCATAAATGGATCTCTGAAGTTTGCAAACCTTGTTTGCATCCTTTGATATGAAACCTTCAGGTTGCATCATATATACATCCTCAAACAGGTTTCCATTTAGGAAAGCTGTTTTCACATCCATTTGCCAAATCTCGTAATCGTAGTGAGCGGCAATAGCAAGCATTATTCTGATTGATTTGGACATAGCCACAGGAGAGAAAGTTTCGTCATAATCAATTCCTTGCTTCTGACGATATCCTTTCGCTACTAACCTAGCTTTGTAGGTGCTAACCTTTCCATCCATGTCAGTCTTCTTTTTGAAGATCCACCTGCACCCAATGGGTTTTATCCCTTCGAGTGGACCAACCAAAGTCCACACTTGGTTGGTGTACATGGAATCCATCTCAAAATCCATAGCTTCGAGCCATGCTTTAGAATCTAGACTGTTAAGAGCCTCTTCATAGTTTTCGGGTTCGTCGTCTAACACGGGAACCTCATCATCATCTCCCACTAGAAAACCATATCTAATTGGGAGTTCACGAACTCTTTGTGATCTAGGAATGGGTGGCACTAGAGTCTCATCTAATGGGACTGCTTCGGGTTCCTCAACCGCCTCTTTTGTTTCAGTCGGTGTTTCTTGTTCTTGAACTTCATCAAGTTCAATCATGCTTCCCTTTTCTGTTTCTTCGAGAAACTCTTTCTCCAAGAAGGTTGCGTGCTTGGATAATATTACTTTCTGATCATCTAGATGATAGAAGTAATACCCCACAGTTTCCTTAGGGTATCCAATGAAGAAACACTTATCAGATTTAGAATCTAGTTTGTCTGACGCTATACGTTTGACAAATGCTGAACAACCCCATACTCTCATGAATGAGAACACGGGTTTCCTACCAACGAAAAATTCATATGGTGTGGAACTAGCGGATTTAGTTGGTACTCGATTTAGGGTGAAGAGGGCGGTTTCTAAGGCATAGCCCCAGAATGTCTTTGGAAGTAATGCTATGCTCATCATGGATCGTACCATATCTAGTAAGGTACGGTTCCTCCTCTCGGATACACCATTGTGTTGTGGTGTATAGGGAGGTGTCCATTGTGAGCATATCCCACATTCAGTTAGATAATTCAGAAAATCATCTGAAAGATATTCGCCACCTTGATCGGATCGAAGTGTCTTTATTTTCTTTCCTAATTGATTTTCTACTTCATTCTTGAAGCATTTGAATTTCTCAAAAGCTTCGGACTTGTGCCTCATCAAGTAGATATAACCATATCGGGTATGATCGTCTATGAAGCTTATGAAGTATCTGAATCCTCCTCTTGCTCAGACTGACATAGGACCGCATACATCGGAATGTATTAATCCTAGAGTGTCTGATACACGCTCACCTTTATTGCTAAACGGTGTCTTTGTCATTTTACCTTTTAAACATGCTTCGTATGTTTCCAATGATTCAGGATCAATTGAATTTATAAGCCCATCTTGATGTAGCTTAAGCATGCGTCTTTTGTTTATATGGCCTAAACGACAATGCCACAAGTAAGTTGAATTATCTAGCTTATGTCTTTTGGTATCAATTGCGAAAACAGAAATTTTGTCATCTAGCACATAAATCCCATTTTGTGATATTCCTGAAAAATAGAAAATCCCATCTCTATAAAAATTGCAATGTTTGTCTTTTATTGAAATATGAAAACCGTTGTCAACAAGACGGCTAATAGAAATAATGTTACGAGACATCTCTGGAACATACAAACAGTTCCCTAATTCTATTACAAGCCCAGAGGGCAAATTTAAAGCATAATCTCCAATAGCGAGGGCGGCAACTCTTGCTCCATTTCCTACTTGCAAGTTTATGCTTCCTTTCTTCAATTCCCTAATCCGTCTAAGTCCCTGAATGTTCATACAAATATGAGATCCACATCCGGTATCTAATACCCAAGATTCAGACTGTGAAATTGTATTTATTTCAATATAAAACATACCAGATGTTGAAGTCCCGGATTCTCCCTTCTTGAGGGTAGCTAGGTACACCAAACAGTTTCTTTTCCAATGCCCTTCTTCACCACAAAAGTGGCACTCTCCTTTGGGCTTCTTCACTTCCTTTCCCTTTGTTTCAGTGAGCATAGCCCCCTTGCCGTTCTTAGGATGGTTTGGATTGGGAGAGTTCCCTTTCCTCTTCTTTGATCCTTCAATAGCAAGGCCCGGTATCCCCTCGTTTTCTTACATATTGGGCTCGACTGTCTCGAGCATATTCACAAGCTCTTCAAGAGAGGTTTGCAAGCCACTCACTTGGTAGTTCATGATGAACTGCGAGTAACTCTCGGGGAGCGACTAAAGAAGTAAGCTTTCACTTAGTTCATGATCCATCGCATCTCCAATACTAGAAAACTTGGTGATAAGGCTAATCATCTTGGCACAATGTGCCATTACAGATATGCCCTCTTGCATCCTGCAACGATATAGCAACTTGGATATCTCGTAGCGTTCGCACCTAGTCTGTTTCCCAAACAGATCCTTAAGGTGCATGATGATGGAATAGGCATCCATTTCCTTATGTTGCCTTTGCAATTCCGGTGTCATCGATGCAAGTATGATGCATCCCGCATGATCGTCATCAGCTTTGTGCTTCTGGTAAGCATCAATTTCTTCGATGGGAGCATCATCAGCTGTGATAGGGGGTATCGTTGTATCGAGTACATACCCTATCTTATCGAACTTCAAAATGATTTTGAGGTTACGAAACCAGTCGGTGAAGTTTGAACCGTTCAATTTGTTATCGATAAGTATATTTTGCAGATTGGTGTTAGTCATGATTTTAAGAGTGTTTAATTAAACCTGAGAGTGAGAAAGAGTAAACGTATGTTATTCATTTGCTTTAAAGTATATCAATCTAAAATTATAGGCCTTTTTAGTTTATTTTAGATTGCTCCCACTATTTTGCCAAATTAATAGCCCTCCATATTAATTCGAAGAATTTCGCAAATCCTTTAGTGAGCTAGGATCCTAACTCCTGAGATTTCGCCTTGAGTTTGCTCAACAAGCTAGTCTCATTCGTTAGGTAGATTCATGTAATCAATCACATCTTTAATGTGATTCCTAGGTTATTGGGTTACTAACCACATTAGTAACTAATATGCTATTCATATTAATCTCAACCATATTGCCCATTAGTTTATGACAACATGAGTTTGCTCATCCAATTATCATAATCTAATTTAAGTATTACCCCATATTCATGAAAAATGTTTTTCGATAATTCAGGTGTTACCATAAGACCCCGAGTTTGAGTTTGCTCAACAACCCAAAGGCCCCCAGTACTGCCGGCTGAATTATAATATTAGGGAGGGGCAACCGATTTAATAACTTGCTTATTTACTTAACTTTTAATTAGTGAGGGATTTTTATTTTAAGTCTCATAATCTAACTTAGTCTTGATTTGCTTTAGCATACATCAGACACATACATTGGCGTTATGGACATATCATCTAAATTATTCCGTCGAGCCAGAGACGGAATAAAAGGCCAAACCTAGGGAAATACTAACTATTACATATTTCTCTTTAGGTCCTCCGTCTTCTCCATGGCGCCTTGAAATTACATATTAATTTCTATTCTACTACAGAAAACTTCAATTAAATTAAAGGGAATTAGATGAGAGGAGAAATTACAATAGATAGTAGAAAAGCAGGACTCGCAGGTCCTATTTCAAAAATACCAAAAGACTAAAAGATGGTCCAAATATGTCCATAACTCCAAACATACATAGACTCAATTAAATAAATTTAATTGGTTGATTACATAAATACTTTATGCAATATTTAGGTTAATCACATTAACACATCAAATTAACTTTCATCCAATTTTACTTCTAATAGTTTCGTATCTTCTATATTAACTTTTTAGATTAATATAACTATACAAAACTTTAATTTATGCATGTCCCAATTATTTTGATTTCAATTCATTTAATACTTTTGATTTACAAATAGGTAAAACAAACTTTTAAATAAATTTTCATTCGATAATCAAAACAGAAAACTATTAATTTCTGAAACATATATATATATATATAAATATATTTAAAACGGTTTTAAAATAAGTGGGTCTCGGGCCGGGCCCGAGGGTGGGCTGCTGCCATTTGGCAGCAGCCCTAAACGTCTGATCTGCCGCTGCCTTGCGGCAGCGGGGTTGCGCCGTGAGGCGCGACCCGAGCTGCTATCAAATAATTTTTTTTATTATTTTATTTAAATATAATTATAAATATATATATCAGTTCTAAAACAGTTTTAAAACGATTTTCAGAAAATAGAAAAACCTATTATAGATTTTCCGTTTTATCTTTAGAATCAATAAAATTAACTTTTATCAATCTAACTATAAAACTAATAGATTTTGTTATAATGATTATCAACCGAAATAATTAGGAATATATGCATAAACTATTTTAATTAACAATTAATTAAAACTTATTTATCTTTAGAACTAATTAATCAAAATAGATTTGTTAATTAACCTAACTATAAATATTTATTCAATTTGATTGAAAAACTTCTAAATTTTCATATATGAAATAACGGATTTAACGCAGGCTCTGATACCACTGTAGGAAAATTGGCTAACGTATAGCAGCGGAAATATAAAAATTTTAACCTATTTCCATTAACCCAAGATCTGTTAATCGTTATTTCATATAAAGAGGGATAAAAGAAATACCTTTCAGAAGTTCTATCTACCGTTGAAAACGAAGTGCCCACAACTCTTACTTCAAGTTCCCGAGCACAAAACAAAACAATTGAAGATCAAGTTAGAATCAACCGTTTATAACAACCAAAGTAGATTGTCTCTAATTAATCAACACAAGATCAAGGATAAAGAGAAAGAGATGAAAATCAATTGAACGGAAGGAAGCGGTAGATAATCTCGTCCTCGAATAGGGGGGTCGAAATTCTCTCTCTTAGTATGCTTAGGGTTTTTCGAAAATTGCATAAAGGGGGGTATATATATCCTCTTGTATCTAAACCCTAGTTAGATAGAATTAGGTTACTGAATAAGAATTTAATTCGGAATATAATTCTTATTAATTATCTATAATTATATCTTAAATATAAAGATAATATTAGTAACCTTATAGGATAATAATAGGAGTAATATAATCTAATTAAAACTCCTAACTTATTTATCCTTTAATTAATTTAATTCATAATCCTAATCTAATTAGAATTGATAAAATCAAATTAATTATTTATGTATCTAATATACATAAAATCGCCCCCCTTAATTAACTGGGCCTTATTGGGCTCAGTTGGGCTTCCGTCAATTAATTAACATCTGTCTCTCTTTTGGGTTCCAAGTCTTATGTGTGACCCATTAGGTTCTTATTGCTTCTAGCCGTATGCAACTATTAAATTAATTTTCACAGAATTATATTTAATCTTTGCATAACGGAATGAGTACGCAAAATGTGATTGGCAAATCCGGAAACATTCCCCGAGAGCTATAAGAAGACAGGTTGATTATGTCGTTGACCTTTCCGTATTAGTTACAGTATAATTCGATCCTTTATCAACTACATCCTTGAACTGAATCTTATGACTATGGATAATGTCAAGTCACATATAGCGAGACGTTCGTTTTACTTGTATAGGCCGAGTCAACTCCAATTAGATAGGTTAAGAGAAATCTGCATTTCAATCTAAGCTATCACCTTGCAAGGATTTAGAGTCAATTCTTCCACAAGCGATCCATGGACATATCTCCCATTTATCGGGAGTGATAAATGCTCAATCCAATGTATAACTATCCTGCAATTACTTCCTGTGATACCCAACGTCTGCCGTTCACACCCCAGAGTCATCTCTGTTAAGGATCGTGTTACAACAGGCTCAAAGCGTCACATTCCGTAATCCAGAATTACTAATTAACATTCCTTTGAGTCTGAGGATTACTTATACCTATTAATACCAATGAGATAAACAGGTGACAATGATGAATCTACCCATCCTATTATCTCAAGTCGGGTCCCCATTCCTAATGAACTCCTTTTCATTGGATCCACGTAACTGTCCAAATATCTGTATATATGAAGCTTGTGAGATCAGCTTTCTGTCACGACGGAAGACATTGTTACATGCAAGTCTCAGCAGTGATATGTCAATCCTAAACATATTACTTGACTTGGGGTGGTTTTAAGTTTATTAGTTTATTATAAAGTTTCGTCTCACTTCATGCTTGTATGAACACTTTATAATCACTTAAACAAACTTATGGATTTCTTTTTATTAGACTTTATTTAGTTCCTAAAAGGGATTGCCTTTATATAGTTATAAAACATATATCTCATTAAAACAAATGATATAAAGAACACTTCATTTACATTAAGTTTGTATCCTACAACAATTGTCTATAGGACACTAAACCCCGACAAAAGATTGGAGTCTTAAGCTGGATGATGCTCTTTGGGCATACCGAACAGCTTTCAAGACTCCCATAGGAATATCCCCCTATCGATTAGTTTTCGAGAAATCTTATCATCTACCTGTTGAACTAGAACATAAGGCCTATTCGGCACTAAAATATTTAAATTTTGATCCTAAACTTTCAGGTGACCTACGGTTAACTCAGCTGCACGAACTGGATGGGCTCCGGTTCAATTCCTACGAGAATGCCAAGCTATACAAAGAACGAACCAAAAGGGTGCATGATAGGAAAGTACAAAAGAAAACCTTCCAGATAGGTGATCAAGTACTACTATACAACTCCCGATTGAAATTCTTTCCGGGCAAACTCAAAAGTAGATGGTATGGACCATTCTCAGTTATCAATGCACACCCCTCCGGAATGGTTGAAATCGAGGGGAAGGATGGGATCACCCAAAAAGTAAACGGGCACCGCCTCAAGCTTTATCTTGGCAAGGATAATTCGGACATGCAAGTTCTGCGCCTGCAGACAACTACAAAATGGGCGGCCGGTCAGTAAGTTGTTTTCTCCACCCTAACTTTTTACACTTGTGTTTTATGGTTTTAGATGCAATGTTGGAACTTATTGCATATTTTAAGTGTGAGGAGGAGGGGTAGACAAACTTACAAAAATTTGTATAAATTTTAAATTTTTGTTGCGTCGTGTCTTGTTTAGTTTAACGTTATCGGGTTTTAGTTATGTTTTTGCATGTTTAGGACCTAAAACCGTGAACCTCCTTCGAATCTAAACTTCGTTATTTGTCCTTGAGGGCTGAGAACCGAATCTAAGATTGCATGACAACTAGTTTAGGTGTAGGACACAATCCTTGTATTTGTAAAAGCATGAGCTAAAGTTTGCATTTAGACCCTACTTTTGAAGAAATGCTAAAATCATTACTTAGGTAGATAACTTAAGAATTGAAGGCATGTGATATTAACTTGAGTTTGGGGAGAACTAGTAAGCACAAATTTGAAACCCAAGAACTGTGAGTTGAATTTGAGCCCAAGAGCGAACATCAAAAAGCTCTTTTTCTTGACATTTTTGTGTGAATGCTTTGACTTGTGGAAAGATTACAGATTTTGCACCTAATACTGAGTTGAACCTACATGCGATGATTTGAGATGTTAAATGATGAATCAGCCTCATTAGAATTAACCTTTTCTTTACCTTATTTTCTCTTTTTCATCTACTCTAGGAAGCCCCTTTGAGCCTGTATTTTTGTATCTTGTAGATTTTTCTTTCGTTCTAACCCAATTTTTGCAAACAATCACTTGGTTTGTTACTTAACCCGAGTTTTTGCAAAGCTCGCATTGAGCCTTTGTTTTCTTCTAGCGCTTTATCTTTGTTTATGGCACCATAGTAGCAAGCCAAAAGGCTAAGAAGTGAATGAGCATTACTATCCAAAAGAAAAAAAAGAAAAAAAAAAGAAAAGAAAAAGAAAAGAGACGAACAGAAAAAAAAAAAGGAGAACTCTATCTCCCAGTTCTTAAAATTAGAACGTCTCAGAAAACAAATATGTGAATAAAAAGCTCAATCACTTCACAATTTGCTAAAGCCATTTTAAACTTTGTTTTTCTAGCGCTAGAACTCCTAACCCTTGTTGTACCTTTAACCCTCTAACCACATTACAACCCCAATTCGAGGCTGTTTTTGATATCATCGGAGTCATATATCATAGTAGAGGAACTCGGATGAACGTGCAAAATCAACGTAATCCTAAGCAAGAACATAAGCCGAGAGTAAACACTTTAGCCACCAAAATTGTGTGAATTGAGTGAACTACCTATGGTGAGGTGTTTTACTTAGCTATCCCCTTAAGCTCGTTTAATTGAACATGTGTCTTTTTTCTTAAACATATGACCTATGATAATTGAAATGCGGCTTTTGGATATCGTGTCTCTACTTTGTATTTTCGAATGCATGTAATTACAGATGCTCGAAATTGTGTCAAGCACCTAGTCAAACCAGGAGGTTTTTCTAGCTTGCTTGTGATTGCGGGTTTAGTTTTTTAGTTTACTTGGGGACAAGTAAAGTTTTAAGTGCGAGGAGGTTTGATAGGGGTCAAAAACCCCTATCTTTGGGTACGGTTTTAGGACGGTTTTAGCGTTATTTCATGAATAAGCGAGCAATTCTCGTATTTATATGCTTTTGTGTGAGTTAGTTAGAAATTGGACATGCTTTATTTACTTTTCGTTGTTTAGGCTCGTTTTCTGGTTATTTTAGGCAAATATGGCCAAAATAGCATGTACATTAAATTTCCACTATCTTTTATAGCTAATTGATCCGCCAAAAGTCGCACCAAATGGAGTGTTTACTCAAAATGAGCGATTGGAGGGTCAATTTAGCCTCGGAACTAATGTTATTTGGAGTTTTCGTGTATGTGTAGACAAAAACAGGAACGAGTTCGGGTGAAAGTTGTGTTTTGGGACATCCAGCAGTCGCGCAAGGCATTCTGGGCAATCCCGCTCGTCGAAATGGCCTTTTGGGGCCGGATCGGCGAGCTGGCACTGCCAGCCCGTCGATCAGGCCTTTAAGGGGTCAGCTCGCATCGAGCTGGCCTTCGTAGGCCAGCTCGCGATGAGCTGCCCTGCGGGAATCAGTCAAAAGACTGATTCCCGGTCCCACGAAGCCACGATTGACTCCACGACTTCCCACCTGCAAAAGGATACGAATTAGGTCAGAAAGAGGGCTTGAACCGCGTCTATAAATAGGAATTTCCAATTGTAAAATAGATATCTTTTCATTATTGTAATTTTCTTAGCTTTCCCCCTTGAAAAATCCTCTCCACCTCCTCCATCTCCTTCAACATCCATTGAAGAACTTCCGAAGCTCCATCCACCGAGGATTGTTCAAGGTCTGTCCTTAAGACCTAGGAAGCCGGCTGCAGGGTAGACAGGTTCCCTGAAAGGGATTTTCTTATCACCTTTTATCTTACCATGTTTGTACCCTTTGATACAGTCTATGAATCCTAGGCTAATTGTATCCCGTGACAATATTCTTCGCCTTTAATAATATTTTAGCTCTTGCTTTGTTCTATGATTCATTTATTTAATCTTTGTCTTACGCTTTATTCAATTGGTTTAACTCATTCAAAAGCCCCAAAATCTAGTAGGCACATATTGTGAGCTGAATCTGACCTAGTCAGAGCCTAGGAGATTGACGACCTCTTAGTTGATTAAGCCCAAATTGTTGAGCCTTAGACCTAGTTTCGGCCTTACAATGGAATCGCGCACTAGAGACTTCAGGAGGGTAAGTAGGGTTAATCACCTTGAATACAAGTGACTTAGATTAGGTTTTTAATCTATTGACCTAATAACCTAACTTCATTATTATCATTCATACCATGTTCCTTCAGGGAATTGCATTAGTGAAAGATCACCTAGGAGTAGTTTAACTTAATTCGGAGTAGAATAACTTAGTTCGAATTAGTATAACTTATCTAGGAGTAGCATAATTCAACTAGGAGTAGATTAACTTAATCAAAACAAACTCAAAACCCACACAGCCTAGATAACACCTGAGACCAAGTAGCTCGATACTTGTAGTAAATAAATCATGTGGATTCGATACCTGGACTTTCCAGATTTTATTACTTGATAACGACGGGGTACACTTATCCCTTAGTGAGCCTTGCGGTACCGAACGCCGCAAGGCGCATCATTAGGTTTTAGGCATCTTTGCCTATCCGCTTTAGGAGGTTTTCCTTTTTCTAAATGTATCCTATACATAACAATGCTAGGATTATTTCCCTTAAGGTCTGAAATTTTCCAACATGTACTTCTTATCCTATTTCTAACAATTTCTTTTAAACTCATCTCTTGTTCCTTAGTTAATTTGTTAGAGATAATAATAGGTAGAGTATCGCCTTCACCTAGAAAAGTGTATCTCAAATGGTTGGACAATTATTTTAACTCTAAGTTCGGTGGTTTTAAAACTGAGGGTGGTATTAGTGCATCATCACGAATCATAGGCTTTGGAGCCTTATCTTCCATTTCTTCTTCAATTATGGGTTCTATAACATTTTCCTCTTTAACTATATCACTAACACATTCATCAACCAAATCAAGTTTCATACAAACAAACTCTTCCATATGATATTTCATAGCTCTATTCATATTAAACTCAATTTCATCCTCACCAATTCTCAAAATTACCTTTCCTTCCGATACATCAACTAATGCACATCTCGTATTCATAAACGGTCTACCAAAAATTAATGGACAATTAGCATCATATGCAAAGTCAAGTATCACAAAGTCGGTAGGAAAAATAAATTTATCGACTTTTACTAAAACATCTTCAATTATACCATATAGCTTTTTAGTGGTTTGATCCGCTAATTGCAAAACCATATTAGTGCGTTTAATATCTTCTTCTAGATCTAACTTTTTAAATATTGACAATGGCATTAAGTTAATGCTTGCACCTAAGTCATAAAGACAACTTGGGAATTCAATATCTCCCAATTTACAGGGAATGGTGAAACATCCTGGGTCTTTTAACTTAGTGGGTACATGACTCGACACAATTGAACTACAATCTTCAGTTAATGCTATAGATGAAATACCTTCCCAACTTGTTTTCTTAGATATCAAATCTTTCAAAAACTTACCATAGTTAGGAATTTGAGTTATTTCATCCATAAACGTTAAGTTTATATGCAAATTCTGTAGTTTATCTAGAAATATTAGTTGTTTATCATAGTCCTTGTTTCAGACTTTTTGAGGAAAATGAGGTTTTGGTTGAAATGCACTTGCATTTGCTTCTTTGGGTGAACTCTTTGAATTTTCATTCACTTCTTTGGACTTTGTCGTCAAATCTTTTTCCTGTAAAATGTTAGTAACATCTCCGATCATTTCCGGACCTAAATAATGATTTCCCGATCTAAGAGTTATAGCCTTAACTTGCTCTTTAGGATTTTCTTACGTATGGCTAGGAAGGGTACCCTCCTTGGGGGATGGAATTGACTTGGCAATTTGTCCAATTTGTACTTCCAAATTATGGATGCTAGATGAGTGGTTTTTAAGCAATTGATCAAACTTATTTTCAATATGTTTAAAATTTTCATCATGATTATTCATCTTACCACCAATAGCATCAATAAATTTACCAATTTTGGAAGAGAGTGTTCCAATAGAATCTCTTGATTGATTTTGATAATTATTAGTTCTATCTTGATTGGCACTAGTATTATTATTCTCTTCCCAATTAAAATTTGGATTATTTCTCCATCCGGTATTATAGATGTTCAAATATGAGTTATTCGATTCTGTCCTTGGACAAAATTTACTTGTTCAACCTCATCCGCACCACTATAATCAATTTCATTTTGGATGGGGTTTCCGTTAACATCACATGGTGTTACAATCTTATCTATTTTATGTGATAATGCAGAAAATTGTGCTTGTAGCATCGCGATAGGGTCAAGATTAATTATACCTTTAACAGATGATGAAGTTGAGGACGACGGTTTTGGAGTAATCGGTGTCTGTGCACGCTCTGTCGGCCATATGCTACTGTTTATAGCCATTTCCTCTAAAAGTTCTTTTGCTTCAGCAGATGTCTTCTTCATAAATAAACCTCCTGGCATGGCATCTAGTGAACCCCTTATGGTAGGATTAATACTATTGTAAAAGGTTTGCATTAAAAGTTCATCGGGTAAATGATAATGTGGACATAAACGTTGAAGTTCTTTGAAGCATTCACATGCTTCATACAAGGTTTCATTTTCATTTTGTGTAAATGATGTAATCTCTTTAATGATTTTTGTTGTTTTGGATAGGGAAAAATATTTGGATAAAATGCTTAAACTAATTGGTTCCAAGTTTGGATTTTTTTCGGCCGGTATAGAATTCAACCAAACCTTAGCCTTGTCCTTCAATGTGAAAGGAAAAAGGCGAAGCTTGACTGCTTCGGCAGAAACGTCTGTAATTTTAAAGGTATCACAAATCTCAAGAAAGTTAGTCAAATGGGCATTTGGATTTTCGTTAGGCAATCCATAAAAAGTAACACTGTTTTGTAGCATATTCAATAATGCTGGTCTTATCTCAAACTGGTGTGCATTAATTTGGGGTCTAACTACACTATTGGTAACTCTGTTAACTCTTGGTGTAGCATAATCTATAAGTTTAGGGCGTTCTCCGGCCATTTCTACTACTTATGGCTCTTTATTTCGTGTCTCTTTATTATTTTTCTTATTTTTCTTTAGCGTCTTCTCAATTTTGGGATCAAGTAATTCCGGTTGAATGCCCGAACTTCTAGTACTGCGCATGAATAGAAATTACGTGCACAAACTGAAACTACCTTAAAAAAATTGAAAATTAAAATTTGTAAGTAAATATAATATATAATATAAATATAAGTATCTATAAACCAACATTCGGAATAAAATACAAAAATAAATTTTAAAATCAAATTGGCGTTTCCCGGCAACGGCGCCAAAAACTTGTTGCAAGATTTCCACAAGTGCACGGTATCGCTTGTAGTAATAAAAAGATATCGATCCCACATTGAATGTTTTGATAATAAAAACTTATAATTCTGATTAAATTCGTTTTCTCGAGGTTAATAGAAAAATCGTTAAATGGTTTAAAAAGGTTTCTGATTCTAATTTTGGTAATAGTTAAGATTACAATTTATAGAAATTATGTTTATATTAAAGTTAATTCCAAGGCTTATTTACACTAAGCGAAAATACAACTTTACCTTTGATTTGTTTAAAAAGATATAACAAATTCCAAGGTTTCTGATTTAAAAGCATTGAACTGTAATTAATCTTTCCCTTTTGGTCTAAGACTGAAAACCTTAATCAAATTCAGAATCTAAACCCGATTATTCGACCTATCGCAATGACCAAATATAAATCTAAATTTGCTTAAGTGTTCAACCAAGTTTGCATGAGAACATACCAAATTTCTTTCTAAATATTTTTGCATGAAAACACCTATTAGATTTACTTAAAGAATAGCGTTAGATCCAACTTTAAATAAAACAATAGTAAAAATGGAATAGAATTAAAAAGATATTTATTAGTTTGAATTGAAACATCACAAGTTAACAGAGAAGAAGAAGTTTGATTGGCATTTGACTAGGAAGAGTTCCGGGTTGTCAATCCTTTGCTCAACTTTGTAGGTTTGTCAGACCGTGGGCTGCCCTAATACTGGTGCTTCTCGCTGAATCCTCGAAATAGCACCTTTCGGTTGATCTACAGAGTATAAACTCGACTTTGAAGAAAACTCTAATGTAAACAATAAAATATGTATCTTGTATATATAACTATTTGTACAACTTATAACTTTTGTAACTTTGTATAACAAGTATGTATCTATCAAAATTCGAACATTTGAATTCTGAATTCTTCCTCTATTTATAATTGTCCAAGAGGTGTGTTTAAGAGACGTGTCCGTTGGTGAAGAGTCGCCTCTATCCGGATGAAAGGATGTGTCGTTTGGAAAATAAAACATGTTAATTGTGCTGAAATTGTTTGTTGTTTCTGTAGAGATTTCAAGAATCTCTATAGCGACAAGGGGAAGAGGAAGGAAGGACGGAAGGAGTGTGTTGCTGCTGCTGCATATGTTGCTATAGAGATTTCCATAATCTCTGTAGTGACAGAAGCTATTTTCTTCCTCTTTTGGTTATGTGCTTCAAATCTCTGACGCGACTTTTGATTCTCGTACGCGTCTTTCACTGAAAACTTGATTTCTTACTCATTTCTACTCCATTTTAGCTCCTATTTGGATTTTTCCAAATAATTAACACCTTGCACACAAGTAACAAATACCAACGTGAAATCTTTCCAAAATAAATAATTAACATATATTTTTCATGAATTTTAATACATTTATGCATGTTATTTTAGGTATATTTTGGGCTTATCAATACATAAGGCTAATAACAACATTTGCATAAGGAACCTTTTTCATTTTCTAGATTTCTTGTTGTGTCTTTGAGCATAGACTATGATCTTTGCTAATTGGGCTATAATTGGGTTTGCAGTTTCACATATTATATCGGCTCAAGAACTTTATTGATGCAAGTCTCTTGAGATAGGGCCAACAAATTCTTATAACAATCCATTATGATCTTAACACCAAGTATATATGATGCTTTTCCCGTATCTTTCATCTCAGAATTTGAACTAAGAAAAGTTTTGGTTTGATTTACATAAGTTTACTCATTCCCTGCAATTAGGATATCATCAACATAAAATGACAGAATGACAAACTTATTTCGAGAGCACTTGGTATAGACACAATGGTCTTCTTCAATCTAATTGAAGTCATTCGATGTCATCTCATTATGAAAACGAAGATACATTGCCTTGAAGACTGTTTAAGGCCGTAGATTTATTTGATCAGTTTGCAAACCTTTTGTTTAATGCCTTCTTAAACGAAACCTATTGTTGCATGTAAATTTCTTCTTCTGATTATCCATTCAGAAAAGTAGTCTTAACATCCATTTTATGTAGCTCTAGGTCCAAACTTGCTACAATCGCGAGTATAAGCCTTATGGAAGTAAATCTCACAATAGGGGAAAAAGTATCCTCGAAGTCAATTCCTTCATATTGCCTATATCCCTTAATGACTAGGCAAGCCTTATATCTTTCGATACTGCTATTAGCCTTTCGCTTAATGTTGAGAACCCACTTGTTCCCAATTACCTTCTACCTTTAGGTAAGTCAACCAGTTTCCAAACATGGTTGAATTGAATGGAAGCCATTTCTTCTTCCATTGCTTTAATCCATATATCCTTTTTAGGACATAAGAGAGCCTCTTGAATATTTCTCGGTTCCACATCTTCACCAAGAGTTACTAAAAGAGCTAAGCCTTCGATACTAAATCGTCAGTGTTCACCTTTTTGTCTTTTAGTACATCATTGTTCCAAATCTTGATAGATGAACTTCATATATTCATCATAATTTGGTATGCTCCCACTCAGACCAAGTTCCATATTATAATAATAATAATGGGGAATAACACTTGCACTTGCATCCGAATCTAGAGTATTCGAAACATTCTGAGGTGTGTTGACATTATTTTGTTCCTTAAATTTCTGAGGTATTTGAACATTATCAAGTTCCTTAGAAATTCTCCCACTTGAATAGAGAGGTCTGTTAGACTCTAATTCCTCATATAGGTCACTATCTTGGTTAACATCGCCTAATTTTGGAAACTCTTTTTCTAGAAAGATGACATCTCGTGCTTCAAATTTTGTGACCTTTCCGTCTTTATTTTCTCCCACTATAACATATCCTTTTGATAGTTCTGGGTACCTTATAAGATACACTTCTTACCCCTCAGCCTATTTTAACAAATATGCTCGAGGTATCATGGGCAAAAGTGGTGCAACCCCATGATTTTAAATAATTTAAAACGAGTTTGCGACCGGTTCATAACTCATATGGAATGGAAGTTATAGATTTGGAGGACACTCGTTTTAGGAAGTAAGTTTCCGTGAGCAATGCAGCTCCTTAAAATGAAATGGGTAAGTTAGCCTCAGCCATCATCGACCTAACCATATCGAGAAGATTTTTATTCCTCCTTTCGATAACACCATTTTGTTACGGAGTGTATCGAATTGTCAATAGATGTTCAATTCCTTTTTCATCACATGGATTGAATTCATCTGAAAGATATTCCCGACCTAGTCGGTTCTCAAAGCTTTGATTTTTCTATCTAACTGATTTTCAGCTAAGTTCATGAACTTTTGAAACAACTTAATACCTCAGACTTGTGAGACATAAGATAGACGTGACCATATTTTGTATAGTCATCAATAAAAGTGATGAAGTAATAGGCCAGTTGTCTTGCCCTCACATTCATTGGACCACATACATATGAATGGATTAATCATAAAATGGGAAATGTCTAATTTAGGGGAAATGAGAGAGAACAAGTTAACTGGTTGAATAGGGAGTCAAATGTCTAAAATGTGGATCAACGGTAATAGTGGTTATGGATGTAATTTAGTGTAAAATTCAATGGTTTTTATGTTATATTTTGAAGTTCAATGGTCATACCGTAAAAACGAGCAAGCTATGGATGTAACTTACCACTAATTTTATATCAAACTTATCTCCACTCAAAGAAGGTGAATAACAACTAGCTAACAATAACAACAACTGTCAACTAAGTACTCCCTCCATTTCAAAATAATTGTTATATTTTGAAAAAAAAACCGTATTTCATATTATTTGTCCGTTTTAGTTTCCAAGGCAATTTTTTTTCCTATTTTACCTTTATTATTGAGTTTAATATTAATTGTACTTTTTATGATTTTAAGTTTTTGATGTATGAAGAATGGTTTAATTTAATGAGTGAAACAAAAAATGCATATTATTTTTTTGATTAAAGATTGGTTACTGAGGGAAGCAACGGACGTCCCAGCCAGGCTGGCACCCCCGCGCAAGACCCCGAACCCCTTTATTAAAAGCACAAGGCAAACAGAAAGAAAAGAATAAAGAACAAAGAATCAAACAAATAATGGAATTAAGAAAAGTGATAATTAGCGCCTCCCCTAACGTCCCTAAGATGAACTGAACTGCAAAAGCTTGGCACCGAGTCCCACCATTGAAAACTTGTCATTGTCTGACCAAAATTAGCAAGGGTGTCTTCCACAACATTCCCCTCTCTGAAGACATGAGAAACTACCACATGAATAGACTGCATAAGGCTGATGCAATTCAGCCATTCCTGTCAAACCTGCCACAGAACAGCATGGGACTTGGAGCGGAAAACATGAACAATAAAGGTGGAATCACTCTCCAACCAAACATTACCCCTGCATCGATCAATAGCCAGACGAATGGCTCTAATAGCTGCTGTCAGTTCCGCTAGATAAGCAAACTGACAGTCTAATGAAAATGCAAAGCCGCCCAACCAGCTACCAACAGAAGATCTGATCACGCCACCGCAGCCTGCTCTACCCCTCGCAACAGAAGCATCTGTGTTGATCTTGACCCAAGGCTCGGGCGACCTCTACCAGCAGACCGTAATGATCCGAGGAGCACGAGGAAAACGTCTAGCAACACCTAGCTCTGTAAGAATATGAAGCTCAACAGCAGAGTTCCAAATGTTGCCCCCTCCCAAACCTGAGGAGTCTTTAATGCCTGCCATATCCGTCTCAAAACTGTCGTGACGCACGGAGATTCACCCTCAAAGATAATTTGATTACAAGTAAACCAAATAGCCCAAACACTGCTAACCACTGCAACAGCCCAAAGCTTCGAAATCTGAGAACTGAAACGAAACCGAGCTGCAGATTCCACCAAATCGCGAACGGTAGAAACTGTAGGAAGCCGACGGCCAAACAACGAGGCAACGCCTTTCTAAATCTCCTGCGCAAAATGACAGTTAATAAAGATATTATTCACGGACTCATTATCCAATTGACATAAGGGGCAGTGAGAAACAAGTACACAGGCCGGCTTCCTGAGCTGATCAAACGTTGGTAAATAACCAAGCAAAGCACGCCAGCAGGTTAGCGAGTGAGCCGGGGGGATAGATGCATGCCAAATGAAGCGATACCAATCTTTAACAGTCGTCTGTGGAGGCAACCAAGCATAGAAGAGCTTAAGAGACAACACACCTCCGACCGCCGGCTTCCAAACACAGATATCAGCTCCGTTAGACCCTCGTTCAACCGCCCGAATTCTGATCTGAACATCCTCATTCGGGTCCGGTAAGTTCCAGCAGTTACCATGAAGATAGTTATCCACCAATTCATTCCGATACCTACACTTGCTGGTAGATAAACCCGCTTGATCAGCCACACGAGGCTCAATCCAAGCGTCAAACCAGAAACTTAGATTCGAGGGAGAGCCAATCCACCAAAAGCAACGGTCTCGAATAACAGAATAGACAAGTCTAATAGACATCCATATTGAAGAATTGAAAATCCAACTCTGAGGCTTCCCCAACCTGCTGATAAATCTAGATCTTAACACTCGGAAGCATAATGATTTATCCTGAATCAATCCCCAAGCTAATTTTCCCATGAGAGCTCTGTTCAAAGTTATTAACTCTTTAGTCCCAAGACCTCCTTCCGCAAGCTTTTGGGAGCAAATCCGCCAAGGGATAGAGACCAATTTCCTAGCAGAAATAGATCCAGTCCAAACAAAATTTCTCATACAACGTCTCAATCTAGCAATTAAAGCCGTCGGTCATTTATACACAATAAAGGAATGCATAAAACTACCAGTAATTACCGAATTCACCAGAGCCACCCTCCCAGCCATGGATAAGCAACTGCCTTTTCATCTACTAAACTTCGCCACAATGTTGTCCGCCAAGCCCGAAAGCTGTCTACTCTTAGGGGCGCCAAAGAAAAGCGGAACCCCAAGGTAGCGGAAGGGGATAGAGCCTCTATTAACGCCCATGATATCCGCCAAAAGGCTCCCGCGCCTAGGAGAAACTGAGGGGCTCAGAAACAGCTCAGATTTGGGCCAATTCACTTTTTGACCCGATATGGTACCATAGGTTTCAAAAATACTGCTAAGCATGTACATATTACGGCTGGAGGCCATGCAAAACAAAAGGATGTCATCTGTATATAAAAGGTGGGTCGAGAAAGCCATTGAATTCGTATAGAGCATCGGATCCAATTGTCCCACTCAGGGAGAGAATCCAGCGACTCATGAAGTCTTCAGCAAGCCCAAAGAGGATTGGTGCCAAAGGGTCCCCTTGCTTCACACCCGTAGAGCAGCTAAAATAACCACTGACAGAACCATTGTTTAAAATGGAAATACGAGCTGCTGACAAAATATTTAGAATCCAATCCCGAAATTGGAGAGAGAAACTGAAGGCTTCCAGAACAGTAAGCAGGAAATTCCAGTCCAGGGTATCGAACGCCTTCCGGATGTCAACTTTAAATGCCATGTTACCACCAAAGCATATTTTACGAAGATAATTCGTTCCTTCGGAGGCCAAGGCGATACACTAATGAATGCTCCTGCAAGGGATGAAGCCAAATTGGTTGTCAAATACAATCCATGCAGCAACCGTAGCCAGCCTGTCAGCTAAAATTTTAGCAATAATTTTGTAACTGAAATTACTCATTGTTATGGGCCTATATTGATCATGTGAGAAGGCTCTTTCCACCTTAGGAATAAGATCCATCATACTAGAACATAAGCTAGGAACTATGTCACCAGTAAGGAAAAAGCTTCTGACCATTTCGAAGACATCCAATCCCATGATCTCCCAAAAGGTCTGAAAGAAGATGCTAGTGAAGCCATCAGGACTAGGGGAGCTGCTACTATCCATGGCAAATATGGCTTTTTTAACTTCCAGGTAGTCCGAACAACGGGTCAAATCTGCATTTTCAGCCTCACTAACCAACTTGGGGATAATTTCATGAACAATACTCAAGTTACTCGGCGTAATGGAGTCATTTTTTAATAAAGATTCATAGAAAGTGGCGATATGCGAGCCAATTTGATGAGGGTCAGTGACGAGCTCATTGTCGATTCGCAAAGCAGAGATTCCTACTAAAGCTGAGCGAATTGACGCCACACGGTGGAAAAGGAGCTATTTCTATCCCCGTCCTTCAACCAGTTAATATGGCTTTTCTCCCGGAGATAAGTTGCTTTCCTTCTAAGTAAGTCATCCAGGTCAGCGTGAACACGTAATTCTGCCTGCTAAAGCTCAGACGAGTGACCCTGATCTGCAATCTCCCGCTGAATCTGACTAAGCTTATCCTCAACCGAGATAATATCCCTGTTAAAATCACCGAAGACCTCCCTGTTCCAACGATGGAGGATTAGGGCTGTAAATTAACAGAGCCGCTCATGAGCGGCTCGGTGATCGGCTCGATAAAAGCTCGGCTCGACTCTGCTCGATTTGTAAACGAGCCGCTCGTGAACACGATTTACTGGCCCAGTTCGTAAATGAGCCAAGCTTGAGCAGGGTAAAGCTTGGCTCAAAAGCTCGCGATCAGGCTCGATTAGAACATTTATGAACAAATTTTAGTTTTGTAGAAAACTATATAGTTTTGTGTTAGTTCACAAATATCTAAACTTAATATTGTTTCATTTGCTATTAGATGAGTTCGTTCATAAACATAATAAATGAGTAATAGACGAACTATTTATAAGCATCTTGTTTATTTATTCACGAACTTTGCTTGTGAGCTTGTTTATATACACAATTAAAGAGTTATTTGCGAGCAAACTTCACAAATATAATTACCAATTTACTCACTAACAATTCATGGTTAGATAATTTTCTTAATGAACCAAGTCCAAAAGAGGATTTTGGTCTCGAAACAAGCTCGAAGCTCGGCTCAAGCTCATTGAGCATGTCAAAGCTCGGTTCAGGCTCGGCTCAGGCTAGAGCTCGTTAATTTTATAGCGAGCCAAGCTTGAACAGACCAAAGCTCAGCTCGGCTCGGTTCGATTACAGCCCTATGGAGGATAGGGCGAAGCCTCTTTAATTTATCCCCCAATAGCTGCATAGGGGGGAGGGTCGGATGCTCAGCTAACCAGAAATTCCTGATAAGCTCCTGACGCCCAGAGTGAAACGTCCACATGGCTTGAAATCTGAAGCGCGCGGAGCACCAAGGATCTTTAGAACAACTGAAAAGAAGCGGAGTATGATCCGAATGATGCCTAGGAAGGGCAACACAGCTGAAGCAAGTCCAAAAATCTGAAAAATCTGAAGAGAGCAACACTCTATCCAGGTGACATTCGACTCTAGCCTGACCAGACCGACCATTAGACCATGTGTAAAAGGCTCCGCTAGCCTGACAATAGATCAGAGGGCCCTCATCAATGAAGTTAGAAAAATCTCTGCAAAGCCTAGAGGCCGGAGCCCTGCCAGTTTTCTCATGAGCACCCAACACTGAATTAAAGTCCCCTATGAGAATCCATTGCCCATGCCATCTATTCATCTGACCAATAATGTATTCGAACATCATAACCCTGCGGTTAGACTAGACACTACCATAACCAATGCAAATATAAGATGTTAAATTCTGAAGATGTAACAGGATGTACTGCTCATGTCGATTTACAACCAAAGCAGACTGAAAACGAGAGTTTCCCAGAACCCAAAGAGAGGGAAGACTGTGACAATTAACAGCGATTAATAAAAATCCAAGGTGAGACCAAAAGCTCCCAGGGACCGAATCGAAATCAACCATCGGTTCTGCAAGATAGAGGATATCAGGCTTATTTAAAGAACATAAATTAAAGAGGAAATTTTGGGTATCCCTATTCAGAATACCCCTGCAATTCCAGTACAACATAATCATCTAAATCTTACTGGAGGTTTGCTGGCTCGTTTGGAACAAGATGGAAGATTCTCTATAGTAGTCATTATTCGTTCCCTACGCTTTTTCTTACCCACTGTACTCCAACTACTTTCCTCATCCTCTGCCAAATCCGTCCAAGTCTTGGTGCCAAAACACCTAAGATCCGAGTCCGAATCAGAACCATGTAATTGTTGATCAGAACCCTGTAATTGTTGATCAGAACCTTGATCAGAACCCTATAATTATTGATCAGAATCCTGCATTTGTTGATCCGAGCCCTGGATTTGTTGATCGAGATTGTGCAT
Organism: Euphorbia lathyris; assembly: GCF_963576675.1. Classification (NCBI taxonomy): domain Eukaryota; kingdom Viridiplantae; phylum Streptophyta; class Magnoliopsida; order Malpighiales; family Euphorbiaceae; genus Euphorbia; species Euphorbia lathyris. The sequence goes on along the minus strand of NC_088910.1, from coordinate 61,957,376 downwards.
TCCAGGAGATGGAGGGCGATCAAACTCCTCCAAAAGACCCTCTTGTTTCTGCGGACTGCCTTGCATCAAATCCATCTCTTGCAAACTAACTGTAACTTCCTCCGAATTACGAACCAGCTCATTCATGATTCTCCTAGTGACCTGCTGAACCGTAACCATGGCACCTGTCTGCTGCAGTGGAGCCTTTTTAACCTGCTTTTCCTGAGCAATTTCCCTCTGAATCTCCTTGTCAGTGGTTTTTTTGCTCTCCACGGGTTTTATGTTTTTACGACAATCATAGAACAAATGCCCTATATTCGAACAGACTTTGCAAAAACTCGACAGCCGTTCATATACGACGTCAATCCAGATTTGTTTACCAGCCCTTTCAATGCCAAGCTTTACCGGGAGATCTATATCCAGGTCCACATCAATCAATAACCGAGCGAAATGCCCGAAATCACCATCTGTAGTAGACTTATCTAGATGTATCAACCCTCCAATACCAGTAGCAATGTCAAACAATCTTTGGGGATCCCAGTATTCCCAGGGTAACGAGTACAAACGCACCTATACCTGAGCATTAGTTGATTTTTTAGCATAAGGATCGAAATCCCGTACCCAAGGTTGTAAGCGAAACGTACCTGGTTTAACATTGATAGTTCCCTTCCCGAGAACTTGATTCCTGGCCTCTTGAGACCTTAGCATGACATGAAAAAAATCCCCGACCAATGGAGATCAGCCTCCATTCCTCCCTCAATCCCCAAATAGCCTGCAAAGACTCTTTAAGCTTTCCAACTTTCCATGGGGCATCGCCTTTGCTCAGAATAAGTCACCCAATAAGCGAGAAAGAACAGAGCAAGGCCCTCTTATCATATGCTTCTTGTGAAATTCAAACAGATTTCAAGCCTCCGATCTCCGAGATTGTCGCAGAAGATGGAGGGATGCCGGTCAGCTTACTAGTAACCACCCGCGCATAAGAGCGCCCACCATTGGAGTTGTCAGAGTGTTTTCGCGATTCCGCTACCGGAGGATTCAGAGCAAATCTCGCTTTTGGATTGAAGAGAACTCCAATGCTGAAGAAGTTATTAAGGTAATCAGCGGCGGCCGGCGAATTCACAGCCATGATCAGCAGTGAAAAGCGCGGAGGAAACAGGGAAGACGGCGGCAGCTAGGTCATCCCCGGCGGCGGCGCTAAAAAAATGCAGATTATTAACAAAGAGAAATAAAATGTATTTTAGTATTTCTTTTATTAATGTATTTTAGTCTATTTTTCATAAATTTAATGCAAATCATTCATGACAATTATTTTGAAAGAAAGAGAGTAGTATTATTGAAGCGATGTTTTTTTTTTTACAACTAATAGGTAGCTTTTAACAAGTTCCATTAAAGCGTACTTAGAGCATCTCCTATGGAGAATGCTTGGAAAACTTCCTAGTGAGGATAAAATGTGTTTGAAAGAGTACTTGATGAAGTGGAATGAGCTTAGAAGAGAGAGACAATGATTGTTTACATTTTTAATGACAATGTTGCCATTTTTTCACACATTTGACATCCTTGCTATTTTTGTAATAAAAAAAAATAATTAAATATTAAAATATTATATTATTCAATGATTTCTGTAACTATAGTGAGAACTTTTGAAATTAGTTAGCATTGTATATTTTTTAAAGTTAACCAAAATAAACGTGGATGAGAGAGAAAATAAAATATTATGTTGTGTAAGTTTTATTTTGTCACCAGTTATAATAGATAAGGAATTAAAATAGGCTTATGGTTTTTAGGAAAATACTAATTTAGGCTTCACGTATAAAATAGCAGCAATATAAGATTAACGTCTAAAAAAGGGTACCAATTTAAGCCTCGATAACGGAACGTGAGACGTTATTCATATTATTCTGTGAAATTATATCAATTATAGGTGGAGAGAGAAATCAAAACTTAACGGAATAATATGAATGACGTGTTACATTCTGTTATGGATACCTAAATTGGTAATTTTTTTTAAACGTTAAGCCTATATTGTTGCTATTTTGTACGTGGAACTTAAATTGATACTTTCTAAAAAAACCATAGACCTATTTTAGTACATTATCCCTAGCAGCGGCGAAACCAGCCCATGATTCGGGGGGCTCTGGCCCCTCCGGTCGCCGGCTCCACCCTTAAGTAAAATCAGTTCTGTATGTGATAGCTCTTCCTAATTTTAGTATATTAAGACGTGTTTGTAGTATTATTTCAAGATGTTAAGATGGTTGGTTGGTTAAGAAGCGTGTTTTGTTGTAAATGGTCATGGGTTTGAGCTAGTGGCAAATCCAGAATTTGAGGGCGGGGGGGCAAAATTCTATGTAATTTTTTTTTAGACTAATGCTTGTAGCCAAGAGCAAAAATACCCTTAACGTTTTGGGAGCAATTTTACATCTAACGTCTAAAATGGTGCAATCTTATCCCTAATGTTTATAGCCATGAGCAATTTTACCCCCTAACGTTGATAAATTGGATCAATTTCAGACACTATTATAACATATAGTTATTTTTTTTCTTTATTTTGCACCAATTGTATATCAATTTGTTCTAAAAACATGATATAATATTTTTTATAATTTAATAATAAAATTGGAGATTAGTATTTATAAATTCGGTGAATTGTTTGAATTTTTTTTTTGTCTAATTCGTACAAAAGACAGTATATTTTTAATATTTTCTTTTTATTTTTTTCACATCCCAACATATGTTTGTGATTTGTTACTGATAAAATAACGCATGTGTGAAGTATAGATGACAAGATTCATGACTGAGAAGACAGTTTGATAAATTATTTCTCAAATTGACCCAATTTATCAACGTTAGGGGTAAAACTGCTTTTGGCTTCCAACATTAGGGATAAAATTGCACCATTTTAGACGTTAGGGTTAAAATTGCTCCTGACCCAAAAGGTTAGAGGTATTTTTGCAATTTAACCTTTCTTTTTGGACTAAAATTTTTTTTTTTAGGGATGGGGCAAAATGCCCCCTTTGACCCCCTTTGCATCCGCCACTGGTTTGAGCCTTTTGAATCATATTTTTTATAATTTTATTTATCTAATTGTTTTTTTTCCTACAACTCTTTTAACCTATTTTTATTCCAAATATAATTTTAAGAAATTAATGTAAACATTAAGTATATCTATTTCTTTTAGACTTAGCACTTTTAAAGTTTTAGCATTTAATACATCAAAACTATGAAAATTTAGGTGTTTTAATTTAGAAAATCAATGTTGAACATATAGGCCCTGTTTGGGAATTAGCTGTTAGCTGATTACATTAGTTGTTAGCTGTTAGCTGATTACATTGGCTGATTTGACTAGCTGTTTGTGTAGACCTGTTTGGTAAAAATTAGCTATTGATAATAGTGGTTTGTGCAAAAAGACGAATAAGGGCATTTCTTTTTTTAATTTTAGGACCTGCAAACTAAAAGTAGGGTTAAAGAAGTCCATTAATTTTAATATTGCAAAACGCTAATTGAAAAAACTCCTAAAATGAGCTTTTTCTTTTTCTAAATTAGCGTTTTCATCCCAAAACTCTCTCCTAAACCTCTCTCCACCAAACACTCCAATCAGCGGTTTTAGTGGTCAAAGCGCTAAAATTGGTCAAAAACGCTCTTTTTATCCCAAAACGCTCTTTATCAAACAGGGCCATAGAAAATTAATTATGTCTACGCTTTTTACGTTCGATACTTTTAATTTTTAATCACCAAAACAAAACAGTTTTATTATTTTGGAGGCTAAAAAAAATTGACTGATTGGACTTTAAAAAATTACCATAAACTAGCGAACTAAAATTAGATCCCAAGTGACTGATCCCTAGTTATAAGGGAAAATTACAAAACTAGGTCAAATGGAAGATAATTTACATATTTAACCCATTTCCTCAACCTACTATATATCTAGACTGTTTTATGTGACTTTCCCATAATATCCCAATCTTTCATCTTCTCCTTCCCCTTTCTCTTCCAAATTCACGATTTTTGTGGCTTCACCCAAAATGGCTCCTCCTCCTCATTCCACAGGTATCTAACATGCAAGATCTTCAACACGTTTTCCTCACCTCTCTCTCCATTCTCGACTAAGACAGCGATCGTTTCTTTTATATCACTACCATATATTCTTCATCTGCTTCAGCGGTTCCTGGTTCGAATATTACGGCTCTCTTTCTACTATTGCGATTTACTGCTGGTTTTCTGGTCTTCCTCTTCAAGTTGTGGTTGTTCTCTCAATTTTCTGGTTCTATTGGTTCTCTGTTTTTCATCTCCCATCGGTTTTCTCAGTTTCTCCGTTCGGCGATCGATATTCTTCATTTTCTTTGGCTTTCATCTCCGATATTCTCCACAATCTTGTTGTAAATTTTGATAATATTATGATTTAATGTTAGAATCCGTTATTGTTTGCCATTTTTTGTTCAACTAAACCAGACATTCACTTTGCAGGCTTCGCATATGCTAACTAAAATCATCAACTAAAGCAAACATTTGCTTCGCATGCTTCGCATATGCTAACTAAAACCATCAACTAAACCAAACATTAGTTTCGCAGACTTCGCATATGTTAACTAAAATCATCAACTAAACCAAACATTCGCTTCGCAGGCTTCGCATATTAGGTTCGCAGACTTCGCATATATGCTAACCTTTGCGAAGTCAGACGGGAGAAAGACAGACGCACGTAAATATTGAGGGTATTATGGGAAAGTCACACAAAAACAGTCTAGATATGTAGTAGGTTGAGTAAATGGGTTAAATATGTAAATGAGCCTCCCATTTGGCCTAGTTTTGTAATTTACCCTAGTTATAATTAATTTTGAGGAGTTTTGAGATTGTTTAGGAGTGGAGATGGTATTAGAAAAAGGCGTAACTAGTTAGTATAATTAATGAAGGAAGTTGGTTGATAAGAAAAAAAAGAAAATGAAAATTGGAGGAAATAGAGAAATGAGAAAGTGGAAGTAAATTAAGAAGGCAATAAATGTAAAATCAGAGCTCAGGTGTCATTCTGCGTGAAAGCCTCAATCCTAATGAAATAGACAAAACAAAACCATCATCATCATCTACATCCTTTTCCCTTTCCCGCACAGAAAACCAAACTCTTTCTTCATTTCTTCATTTTGTATGTCGGACAAACTTTTTCTACTTTGACTACATTACATGCGCAACTATATTCTTCTTCATTCATATATCTACTCAATACAACCTAAACTAATTTCCTCTTTCATTAATTATTTCAAATTGCAAACTAAATTATCAAAATCCCTCTCACTTTACTTGAAGATTTACAAAATCTATCAAGTATCTAAGCCACAAATAGGATAGATTTTGTCAATGTTATGCTATCTAACCCAATACTCATTCGACCTAGCCATGTTCTATTTTTATGTTTAAAATTCCACCCTAATTGATCCATTAAACTTTCATTAAATTCTATGCCAATTTTCCTGTCAAATATCAAGTTTTATAAAAAAAATAATAATTAATTACACACATAGTCCTCAAGTATGAGGAATGGAATACTAATGTCCTAACAATTAAATTTTTAACATCAAAATCATCTCATTTTACAGAAAAAATACATCGACAATATCTAAACTAGATTTCTATGAATGTATTAAAGAATAATAAAAATATGTCACCAAATCTAATCTACTTAATTTCGTTCATCTTTTCTTTTCGGTTTCTCACATCAACGGAATTTAGAAAGGCTAAATTAGGTATTGTTTTTTATATTTTGTAATTTAAATATAAAAGTTTTTCTTATGTGTTATCCACTTATCCATTTTGATAATTGTTATTGCTAGAATCTAACCAAAAAAATTACAATGTAAAATTGGATAGTTTTGAACTTAAAAATTTAAGTTTTGTTGCATTACCACATCTATGTAATTAACTCTAGAAAAATGTGTTATGCACAATTTCCGCATAATGTGACAGTTTCACAACTAAATGAAACAATTAAACAAAAAAGAATAACTTTTTTAGAATGTATGAAAATTATAACCTTTTTTTTTTCTTCTAATACAGTTTTTTTTTTTTTTGAAAGATGTAATACAGTTATTAGGAATTGCGTACAATTAATATTAATTATTGATAATAAAAATTAAAGAAGAAATTAGTAGGAATTGTTCAAGATCCAAAAACGTGGAGAAAGGGAAGGAGAAAAATAGCGTGTTGCGGGCTTAGTAAAGAAAATATTAAAACGGAAAGGTCTCTTTTGGATCCATTTGTACAATTAAATGTCCAAAATGTCCTTCAAAATATTTATTTATATTTTGCCAATTTGTTTTTTTTAAACAACAAATAGTTAGTAATGAATAATAGCACCAAACCAAACCCAGTCTGTTAGGTATTAAATATTAACAAAACAACATTCAGAAGATCACTACTAGTCTCGTCTCTCTCTAAAAATTCACAATTTCCTGGTTCTACATGTATTTTTATATATATTATAATTTTGTCTTTAACTGAAACCCATCAAGGTCAAAAGGGCAAAAATTAGAAAACAAATGAAAACCAAAAATAAAAATAAAAATAAAATAATAAAATAAAAAAGAAATCCCCCCTCTAACCCAAAGGTCCTCCTAATGCTGCAAAAATGGTTTCCATTTCTAACCTCTCTGTAAATGCTTTTTTTTTTTTTTATTAAATAAAAAAAAAAGGATAGCTGGAAAGAGCTGGATGCAAAACCTACTCCTCCAAGAATCGGTTCACAATCTTCATGCTTGGTTCCAACACTTCTCTCTCCCAAATTTCTATCCACCTTTTCTTCTTCTTCTTCCTCTTCTTTTTCTTTTTGTTATTCTTTCCGTTATCTGCTGTGCTCACCTTCATCACTTCTCTGAATGCCTC